>NC_134476.1:42340541-42636456 GCF_964194025.1 Convolutriloba macropyga
GTTGATGGATGTGGTGCTCCTGTTGTCCAGTGACTTACCTGATTTACCTGATTTGTATGTGTTAGCTGTTAAAGTGTTTATTATTTTTCTCTATGTAAATGTTCTTTGTTATTACGTAGTATCCCTTCCGGTGGGAAAAAGAAAAAGAATGTATTTTGTTCCGTTTATATTTAGAAATCGTTTGATTTCAATGGCGTAGATTTCCTGGTTAACTCCTGTGTTTGAATGTTTTTTGTTATGGAATTCCATGGAGAAATTGAGGGTAGTAGACTTTTTGTGGGTTTCTTGGCCATGTTGGATTTTGTAATTGAGATGAACATGTATTACTTCTTGAATCTATTCGAGATCAAGAGTCATTCTGATGTCTGTCTGTTTACAATGGTTTTGTTATACTTCTACAACGTCAAATTATATGACTGCGCTTTTCGTATCTGTATATTTTGTTATAATGCCTAAAAGGTGCTTAGTATTTTAAAGATTGTAATGGATATGACCCAATTTCCCAATTGTTTGATTTCCATTAACGGGTATTTCAAATGATGTAAAATGTTGCCTGTCCGCGCGCTTATATCCAATAACCGAATTTTCCTTTTTGAGGAAAAAGTATTTAGTAATTGTTACAAATAAGATGTTAGTTGTTACGAATGGGTTACATGTGTCTATATGTGCTGACATACATATGTATTATTTTGTTTAAGGTACATATTTGTTTTGTTCAGAATTGTTACATTGCATATTTCGAGTGTTAAGTTTGGATTGTGAAATTTTCGAATTTCAAAATATTTGAGAAATTCTTTCATTCTGTTTGGTACAAGTGTAATACTAAGTGCTATGTATTTTGTTGTGTTGTTACAGAATCATTTTTGTACAATGAATTAAAGTTTGCATGTATTAATGTACATATTACCCTAAAGTATGTGTTTTGTTTGTAAATTAAATGATCATGTCTTAACTCGTTATGAGTAATATATATATGTAAAGTGTTTTGAAAATTTGACATGTCCGGCTTATACATTGTGTTATTCTTTGCATGTATTAGTGTTACTCATAAAACTATTGTGTTCCTTTTTATTGTCTTTTCCATTCTATTTACAAAATTGCATATATCTAACTATGGAAGGCTTTGCATGTTTACATGTATACATATGACTAATATAGGGGTAAAGTAGAAAAGTATTTTTTGGAATTTATCATATTTTATTTCACTTTCAGTGTTATACCAAAGGGTATAACTAGTCATATAAATGGGGGATATTAAAAGTGAAAGGTTATCTAAAAAGGTTAAAGAATAAACAAATATGCACTGAGTCATCCATGGTTGGATGTATTGTTACTAAATACATTATTGTTACTAAGTACATTCATTACATTTATGTGTTACGACATAGAGGAAAGTTGTTACATATATATTTGTTATAGCTTCTTGTTATAACTTTTCAGTTTGTTTCGGATGATTCGTTCGAGAATTATATTGTTCATATTCTTTGACGAAGTGATCGTCGTTTGCCAAATAGAATGCAAACAGATTTGTTAGTTCGTCCAGCGAGACTTCCGTTGTAGAAGCTTTAACCGATTTTCGTATTTGTTTTTCTAAGTCTGTAGTTTTACGTTCGTTATTGAATTGGATACGATTTATGACAGCTCTATTTGTTACGCTGCCTTCAAGATGGTACGTGTGATACTCTTCACACGGTTCGAGTGCTTCAATAGGTACCATCAGTGGCCGTTCGGGAGATTCGTTCGGTTGAAATATATAATAGTTCTTTACGGGATCGAAGTTTCGGAGTGTTCCTACAGTGTATTCCCATTTTAACTTATATCCGTAATTCAGGAAGTATGGTGACGTAAGTTGGTCGTTAATATGAATATAACTTTTTGTTGTGTTTTTATTTTTGTCTCGTAAAAATTTGTAGTAAATGAGGTTATGAACAAGTTTAGTCTCGTGAACTCTGTAGTTATTGTTCTGTACATCTTTAGCCGTTGGATGTAAAAAGTTAAAACTAAGCTGGAAAATTTGGTGGTCAAAAACGCTGTAAGCGGAAAGGTCTTGGGATGCCTTTGCAACGAGAAGGTCAAATGTGCATACGGTTGGCAGTTTGAACTCATAATCATAGTCGTACAGAAATCGTTCTGTAAGACTATAGAATTGTTTTAGTATTGGGTAGCATGTTTGATGTAGTTTATCTCGTCCCATGTTTTTGGTACTGCGTTTGACAGTATTTGTATTTTCGGAGGGTAGTGGGGGAAAATATTCCGATATGCGGTCCTTTAAGTTATGTAATGGAGCCATTATAAAACAATAATCGCGGGAGTCAAATGGCATATTGGACCAATTTCTATAACTAAGTAGGGGGTTATAGTTACTGCTGTGAGGGTTTGTTAATAATCTAGGATCGTTATCCTGGAACCAAATGGTTTCCATCACTGTGGCTGTTGGGGATTGTTCGTTCGTTGATTGATGAAAGAATGATTTATGATTGTTACTCCGTGGTGTTATCGCATAAGGAAATCTCAAATTATGTGGTCGTATAAAAGATTTATTAGATGTAAACTGTTGATTGTTATATATTGTTCGTTCATATACACGATCTGTAGGAGGGGGTGGTCGCACTGGTGGAGGATAGTTAGGAAGTGGTGGCGATTGAAACTCTGTATTCGGTTTGTATACCGTTTGTATGTTTTTATTACCATTGTTACTAGGTCTAGTATGTTGATAACTATGTACGTGTGTACTAGTTCCTTGTTCATTCGGATTGTTCGGTGTTCTATTCGAAAACGCTTCCTGATTGTCATTTTTACTTGTTAATCGCTTATGAGTTACCTTTTCCTTGATCATTTGTGCAATTTCTTTTGGCGTTGGTTGCAGTGAGGTCTGTGTCTGTTGATCGTTGGTGTCTCCATCGATCTCAACTCGCATGGTTGTTATACGATCGTCAGTTTGTGTACTACATGTAGAGGCGTTATCGCGAACTGTTCCTGGTGAGGAACGTCCAGATCCAGAGCTGAGTTCGCCCTCCTCAACGTCGTAGCTGAGGGGCGAATCTGCTCTGTATGCAGATTCGTACTCAAAGTCCATCTTATGTGCCATTATTAATGGTTAGCTAAAATTGCAATTAATATGTTACTCATTTACATTTGTTATTACTGAAGAGTGTTACTATACAATAGTACAAATTGTTACTGATTTACAATGTTATAGGTGTTTTATTGTTACGAATTTGTTTGTTATCTAATATCGTTACTATTGTCAATAATTCAGTGTTACTGTTTTATTTGGCGTTGGACATACTCGGTAAGTGTTAAGTTTCGTACAAAATTTTTCTAATAGTGTGTTAGCTAATAGTGTGTTAGTTGTTCTTAGCAAGATTCACGGTTACACTTCATATGTATTTGCTGAATGAGTGTCGAAATATGTGACTTCATTCGTGTGTGGTTGATCGTCATCGTTCAATATGTCTAAACTATGGCTGCGGTTATTCATTTTATTTGCTGCTAGTTTCAATTGGGTGAAATCAATTGGTGGTGGATTTTGTATTTCTATAAGCTTCACTGATGGGATGAGATTATTTTGAGTGTTTACTTGTGATGGTTGTGGTATTTCATACGGTGTTGTCTTATTGATTCCTAATTGTGGTTCATATGATGTTCCGTGAAATGTTGAAGTTTGTTGTATATTGGGTGCACTTGGGGTTGGTGACACGTGGGGGGGTGAATTGTGTGTTGTACTCACTGGTATGTTATTTCCTAAACATTGATACGCTGGTGGAGGGGTAATGAGTTGTGGAGGTAAGGTAGTCATTTTGTTTTCAGTTATTGTTTCAAGGGGCTCGATTTTTAATGGTTCGGTTTGTTTGTATTTCCGTTCTGGTAGTGGTGGTTTTTGTTTCTTAGGTGGTGATTCTAATGTTCTCAATTCTAGTCCTTGATCTGTTCTACGAATGGTTGTGTTATAATGTTTGTAGTTTGTGTCAAAATATGTTTGTTCTGGTGGGTTGTTTTCATTACGTGTTAAATAAGTAACGTCGGATGAATGACGGCGGAAAGTGTGTTTCCTATTTTTATTGTGTTTAGTATAGTGTGAGTAGTTGTTATCACTATCATGGCTATCATGACTATTGTCATCTTCTTGTATCTGTGCAACTAGCTGTGTTAAAGTTTGTGAGAATATACCAAATATTCCTGTTAGTAGTATTTTAGTAATACTTGCTTGTTTACCAATCGCTTTATGGATTGCAAATGCGTTGTAAAATTTAATTACTAGGTTAGTTGTAAATAATATCATACTGATCATTGCGTATATAATTGCCATCTTTTCGAGAATATACCATGGCCAACCAAATATTGATAATATTTGGTCTTTGAGCCATTCTCCATCAAAAATTTCTTTCCAGTTTACGCTTGGTTGATCTATTTGGAAGTTATATCCATTTATGTTAAGATCTTTTAACCATTTTAAGGATTGTTCATAATTTTTGTATGTTTGTAAAAGTCCAAGTTGTTCGAGTTCTAATAATTTTTGTGCATTTGCTGATGTAGCTTCTTGTAGTGGTTTTTCACGATCTCTCATATATTCGTGGAGTAGATCTCTTTTGCGTTCTTGTATTAGTTGTTCTTTACTATAAATGCCACTTTCTATTAAACTTGCTTTACTAAACATGTTATCTAAAACTATTTCCTCGGGTGATATAGTGTTCAATATCGTTTCTACTTTTACTGGGTAGGGTGTTACTCTATATCGTGCTGTTCCTTCAGTGTCTATTGAGATGAGTTGATCAAAGTTACTGTGTGAACAGGGTACTGTTTTTGCCCATAAGTATGTCTGTCTTGTTAGTTGGTGTACATATTGTACTCTGTTCTTGTATAGAATAGGAATTTTATCGTAACATTCGCGTGTTTGTGGTACATAAAGAGGTGATGATTTCTTCGCACATTTATACATTTTCATGACGTTTACGCCTTCTTGTTTCACAAAAATGGATCTGTCTCCAGTAAGAATGTATCCTAAGAGTGGAGTGTTCTTTTGTACTTGAGTCAATGTTAATTGTCTGAGGTTTCGAGTTTGTTCGCAAATTTGTGAATAGAATTCTATTGCTTGTAAGCTAATTCTAGAATAAATGTTACTCATATATAGGTCCATTTTCATATTAAGGTGAGTTTCTTCGTTTACAAAACCATAATAGTATTGTTGGTTTTCTTTGTCTTCGTATCGTGTACGTTCCGATATTATTTGTTCTGGTTTTATTTTAATAAATTTTTCATCGTCAAATTTGTCTTTTTTCTTTGTTACTTTTTGTCCTGTGTGCATGTCAAATCCATATTCATATATTATGTATATATCGTCGTATTCTGTTTTGTGTAGTGGTTGTGGTGAACCGCATTCACGTTCGACTAGTGGGTATACTTCGAATCGTGTTCCTATTGTGTCTGTTTGATTTAATTTTATTTTCTTTGTGGTGTCTGGTTGTTGGACTGTGGTCCATTCTGCATTTGTTTCTATCCAATATCTATCTTGATATTTTACCATATATGCGTCAAATCGTATTAGTTCGAATAGTTGACAGTGTGTCTGTGGTTCCCACACAATTGTTGCTTTTGTTAGTGGTGTGGGTAAACATTCTCCCTTGCTGAGATCGCATGGTAATTTTGTTCCCATGTATGATATTTCTTCGGTATCTAAATTTAATATTAGTGAGACTTCTCGTATTTCGAGTGTCCAATCTAAGATGTCTATTCTGTTCTGTTTACGTGGTCCTTTCATACAGTTGGACTGTGCGTTTTTAATTGCGCTAGGTATCCAAAGTGGGTTTGTGTAATCGTATACAATTCGTCCGTATGGTGGTACTAGTGGAATGTTCATATCGAATTGTATTCTGCCTTGCAGATCTTCAATCTTTTTCTGTAATGGTGGATTTGCAATAAAGTTGAATGATATATTGTATCTTGTAGGTTTATATTGTGTGTTCTTTAGTAAGTTTATTCTAGCGAGTTCGTTACGAACTTCGTCTGCATCTAATATTTTTGTTCGTTGTGCGTCGGAAACGTAATAGCTAGGTCTATTTGCTCTTATGTAGTTGGTGTGTTGTGAACACCATTCTACACGTTCTTTGATTGTTCCTGCAACTGCGTATGCTTTGATTTCTACTGCTTGTGCTTTTGATAAAAGTTGTACTTCTGTCTTTGTCATGTCAAGATCTAGTGGTTTGAATTTACATGTGCTGATTTTATTTAGTTCGTAGTATTTTACGTTTGTGATTTCTTCTGCATCACAGTCGTAATGCTCTATGAATATATCCTGTGGTCCTGTTGCGGAACCATTAATGTTCTGTCCTGTTAATTCAATAAAGTCTATATTTGTTTGTCGTTTCTGTCGTTTGGTATTCAAGTTAAATTTATTTAGAATGCTATTTGTTAGTCTTTCTGTGTAGAAATTCCAGTTTCTTGTCCATTGGTCTATAGCTGTTTCCCACATTGCTTCATAATCTGTATCGTTTATATTTGTTATATTGTCGATATTAATATAATGTTTATATTTATTAATGTGTTTAAACTTGTTTGTGAAGGTGTTT
Source organism: Convolutriloba macropyga (assembly GCF_964194025.1). NCBI lineage: Eukaryota > Metazoa > Xenacoelomorpha > Acoela > Convolutidae > Convolutriloba > Convolutriloba macropyga. The sequence continues at coordinate 42,347,108 of NC_134476.1, forward strand.
GTTCCATTTCGTGTTCTGTTTTTCTGTTTAAGTTGTTCAATGTGTATATTCATTCGTTCGTTAATTAGGTCTTTTATTCTGTGTTTTGCGTTGTCTTTAAGTCTTTGTTCAAGTTGAAGTTTTGTTTCTATTTTCATACATATATAGAATATTAATAATAATAATATACATATAATTGCTTTTAGTTGAAGCGACATATGTATGTCAAACCTGTATGTGGATTATAGAATGTGGCGAATCCAAGTGTTTGTTTTGTATATCTGTCAAATTTATATACGAAGTCTATACAAATGAAGGGTGCTGGTGTTGTGGTTGTTACAATTGAAGGTGTTGTTGCATGAAATGGGTGGTTAAATATAGTGTTATATTTGATTGTAGTGTTAAATTTCAATTCGAGAGATGGTGTTGCTAGAACTTCTAGTGCTGTATTGCGTTGTCGTGCTGTGAGATTGAGTGTGTTAATAAGTCTATTTCTTGCCCAATTTGTAAGTGTATCTCCAAGATTTGTAGGTCCGTATAAAGGAGGAGGTGGGTTCCAAGTTTTATGGTCTAATGGGAATAAATAGGTATGTTCATTGGTTCTGCTCTTGGTTGGGGGGTTAGGATTGAGTATGGGGGTTGATCTAGTTCTTCCGGGATGGCTGGATGGTAATCTAATTTCGGGTATGAATGATGCTGGAGATAGCGCTGTGTTTCTAGGTGGTTGTAGGGAGTTCGGGATGTCAACTCTGGGTATACTTATAGATGTGTTGGATGATGTCTGGTTTGTTCGTAATGGTGTTGTGCTTGTACTAGTTGATTGGGGGGATGTTGCTGACCAAAGTGAACTGTTGGGTGATTGCAATGGTTGTACACGGAAATGTTCTTGCACAAAGTTAAAATCTTGTCTTTGTTGAAACGTTGGGGGTAGGAAAGGGTTTGCTCGTAATTCAGAAGGTGTTGGTGTATGATCTGTGTTTACACTTGAGTGTTCGCTTGGTGAGCTTATACTAAAGTTGTGTAGTGTGGGTGTGCCCGTTCTACTTGGTGGTTCTGAATTTATTGTTTCTATTGGTCTAATGATATTAGATTCTATGTCTGTTGAACCGTAAGAAACTAGTGTAGATTCTTGTGTGGGGAAGGATAGAGATGATCTACGTCTTGCTCTAAGAAGTTCTCGTCTTTCCGGTCGTTCTCGTCGTACTGTGTAGGGATTTTCAGTATCTATACTTACAGTATCTTCATTTTCTGGTGAGGTTGGTATATTTGTTAGATCTGTAACTTCGTTATGGTGTGGTCTTTCGGAGTTATTGTTACTGTTATTATTACTAGACGACGCAATTTTTGCTGTCTTATGCTTTTATGCGCCGGTCTCAGGTCCGTGTTGTGGTATGTGTATATATGGTGGTGCTAATATTAGTACTGGTATAAATTCTTGTTCTGGTGTATGTGTTTGTGCTCCTAGGTTTGATATCCAAATTTCTCTATTTGCAAAATGTAACTGTAGTTGGTAAATTATGACATTACCGTATGACGGTGAGTTTTCGGGAAATCCTATTTGTAGGTAGAATCTTTGTGAATGTAATGTGTAATAGATAGATTCTTCTATATCTGGAAGTGGATCAATTTTTATGGGTTAAAAAAATATTCTGCTAAACTTAAACACATTCGTATGAAAAAGTATATTATTAGTGCTATTTTGATGAATTTAAATATTTCGAGTTCAATAATATCAATATTTGATTTACAAATGTGAAATATGTCTGAGTGTAATTCCTGCATAAGGTGGTGTGAGTTAGGTGGTGTGATGTTTTTATTTTTTATTGAACTGGTGGGCTAGCATATATAACTCTACGGTTACGTATAACTTCAGTAATGGTTACCACTGCTAGGTATGTTGAAACAACTATGATACATGGTATTAAGAAGATTGTTAAGAAAAATAGTACTTTAGATAATAATATATATATTGCAACTAGTGCCTCTGTGAAATCAATGGTTGAAACTTATATTAGTTTGTTCACTGTTTGTTCACTGTGTAAATCAGATACAATGCTACACTGAATAGTGACAGTTATTTACTATTGTAACTGACACTAAACGGTGTCGCACTATCGAATTTCTGTTATTTTTTTTATTTGTATAATATTATAACAATGAGAGGTATCATGTTATTTCTTTGTTCTGTCATCAACGAGGTATATAGCTTCTTTCTTGCAAACTGCGATAAAAACTGTTTTTAGTTGATTTAAATCAACACATTTTGTTTGGGTTATCTGTTGTTTTAATGTTTCGAATTCTGTTACTGTTTCAGAACAAGGTAACGTATACTTAAGTATATCAAAATGGTGTTCTCCCCAAAAGAGTTTTGATTCTTGTTTTGTTTTTGTTACACCTTCAAAGATGAAGAGGAAGTTTTTTGGTGAAACTTTGCAGTTTGTTAGTACAACGTAATCGTCGTCAAAATGTAGATGACTACCAGTTGGGTATTCAATATCTGTAAACTCGTCTGTTTGTATTGCAATTTTTATTACAAGTTGGTTTTTGTTAAGAGAATTTAGAAATTCTGATACTGACAACATAGGTGGAGTTTCATTACAATGATAGTTGTAATGATGTATCAATCTTTCTGATATAAAATTAAGGTAGTTCCGTTTACCTGTGATTGTAGAACTGTGTTGTGAATGGTTGATAAAAATGTGAAAGATGTTGATATTTTTTCACTGGGAATAGTTATTGAAGTTTTGGTTTACAGAGAGATGATTGAGGAAAGGTTTATAAATGATTGAGAAAATTTTTGAAGAATTTATAAAAAGGAATCTGTGAGAATATTTTCAAAGATTTTTACTGAAACTGTGATTGAAATTAGAGTTATTCGTCAACTGGGTTGAATTGTATGAGAATTTTTTAGAGTTATTAGCTTGGCTGATTTTTAGAGAATTTTTCAATTTTCTGAGAGAAGTTGTTTGTGCAAGACAAAATTGAAATTGTGATTCTAACTTTCTTGTTTCTTGTTCTCTACAATGTTTGTGACATTTGCATATCTTCCGTTTTTCGTTTTTGGTTCTTGAGTTGCCAATTACTGGGTCTTGTTAGCTTTTGGATAGGTCTTTTTCGATTTTTGAGTACTTTCTTAGATTCTTTTAGCTTTGTTGTTACCATTCTTTCTTCTTATAATTAGTTGGTGTTTATGATTATGTTAGTTGGTAATTAGTATCTTTGGTTGCGATATTGGTAAGTTTAAGGGTCTCTTTAATGATTTGTTGGTGCCATCAAGTTGGTGCCATTTATTTGCCATTTTGTTATTTGTTAAATTGTTACTTCTTTTCTAGCAATTAGCTTTCAAGTTGATGATTAGTGATGGTGCCATTATAGTCGGTGCCATCTAGTTGGTGCCAACTTCTTGGTCCTCTAATTTGCTTTTATGTTAGTGAGATGTCAACTTCGTAAGATAGTCTAATTGGATGGTGCAAGTTGGGGATGGTATGACGTTAGGTTTTGGTAGTGATTAGTACTGAAGTGTCTACTTCAGTATTTTCTTTGATCTGTGTCAGATCTATTTCGTAATTACCATTTTGTAATGGTTGTAAATGTTAATTGGGTTGACATTTTCTAATTTGTTACTGATTGTGTCTGCATGGGAGTCGTTTGTCCCGTCACTATGTTTCAAGTCTCTTATGTCCGTAATGAACATATCACTTTGTGCCTTTTTTCTTCTGTTAATGATCTCTCTACATATCTGTAGTAATCCATGTATTTCTGTAGTGATGATCCTAATGAGGTTGGCATTTTACAAATGCTACTAATTACGTTAGTTTTACTAACATCCGTATTTTTAACGTCCGTTTTTGTTAATGACGTAGGTTAGTTTATGACGTACAGTTTTGTTAATGTCATGTCTATTTAGCCGAAGGTCGTTTGACCGAATGATATTCAAAGTTGAACTAAATTGTTTTAATCGTGTTTAAAGTTGAACTAAATCAAAGTTGAATGAAACCAAAGTTGGAGTAAATCGTTTTGATCAGGTGTACACATAAACCAAATGCTGTATTAATGTGTGTTGTTGAACTAATTGTTTTAATGTGTGTTTCAGATGTGACGTTATTTCACCGTGGTTCCAGTGTGTTCATGAGGCGTTAGTTCATTGTTACTGTCTGGAACGTTTACATGTGCATTTGTTACATTGTTATACGGCAATAAAGAGATTAATCTAACGTTAAAATTTGTTTTGGGTTATTGTGTTCTGCCTTATTAACTAGTTGTCTTATGAGTTCATTTACCTATCAATTATTTCACGTTAACTTACACGTTACGGGAAAAGAGGAAGTTATAGTTTATTAGTTTTGGTAACTTTGACAATGATGGCCAGGACTGTTATCTATATTGTTCCTTATATTTGCGGAGTTCATTATTTCTGTATATCTATTCATTATTTCTTGTTTTATCTGTTTTAGTATTAGTTTTTTGTCTTATCCTGTTAGTGTTATCTTGTGTGTTGTATATCCTTCCATTTGTGTATTACAGTTCCACTTGTGTAATTTGTATTTTGTATTCTTATTTATCAATTTCTACAAAGTATCTATTCCATTCCCCGAGTTTATCAATCGTGGATTTTTTATACTTTGTTATTTGAACTTATTTGTTATTTGAATTTTGAATATTTTGATCATTTGTTTATTGTTTTACTTCAATTTAACTACAATAACGTCTATTCCAGTTCTAAACCTGTGAACATCAATACCTTTTTGTTTTTTGTTTTTGTTGTTATTTGCTTGAATTGTTTATATGAGAATTTACCTTTTTGTTAAACTTAATGTGAGAGGTTCAGGGGCTAGTATCACTATCAGTTTGTTTTATACGATTTGTTATTTGGATTATTTGTTTTATTTATTTTGTGTTACTATTGTTGGTGTATTCACGATGGATGAGAAAATGGTTGTGATGGAATGGCTGTTAAAGAGATGGAGGAAGATTTGTGACAATTTTGAGAAGAGTTGTGATGAAGATTTGAAGGAAGAAGTGAAGAAAATTGTTGATGAAGGAGATGTAGTGGAAGTTTGTATGTGAAGAAGAGTGAAGGTTTTTAGTCGTCATGTGTCATTTATTTTATATTGATGTTTGTTTTTAATTCCTTTCGATGTTTTTATATATGTATTTGATGTTTTATTATTTTTTGTTCTAATTTTAATAGAAATGTTCTTTTGTTAGTTAAAAATGTTTGTTTGTTAATAGAAATGTTCGTTTGTTAACGTAAATACATTTCGTTTTGTTTATTCGGGGGAACATATACGGGAAAATACACACGGGTTAGGGTTAGGATGTGTGTTACGTAGAAATACTGGATATATTATTTGTAGGAATACTGGAATTCTAGATCTATAGTTGAAATGTTTGTTTCATTAGTGAATTAATAGGGTTAGGTGTAGTAGAAATACAGGTTTCATTTTGATATTTTCTAATATTCGTTACAACTTTTGCAATGTCTGTCCATTAAATAGAATAACTTATAAGTTGTCATAGTTAGTTATAGGCATATTATTATAAGCGTGTAATTGGATGATATACATATTAATATGTGTTAATATATTTATTCTTACATGTTGAACTGTATACTTAATATTTATATCACGATTTATAATATGTATTTATTTTTATGTATATTCATATTATTTATTTATTATTATTATTGTTGTTTCTGATTGTTTATTATTTTATCATTGTGACCTTTCTTTTGCGAAGGTTGTATTTGTGTGTATGTTTTGATTCTGTATGGTTATTATTTTTATTTATTTTATTTTCATCTGTATGTGAATTTGGTTGCTTTAATGTTGGTATTTCGTTTGTTAATAAGTAGTTTTGTAATTCTAATTTGATATGTTTTTCTTTCGGGTAGTATGGTACAATGTGATTTCTATGTATTGTTATTTGTTCTTTATTATTATCTTTTAAGATGTAGGTTGTATCTGTTGGTTTGTCGATAATGATGTATGGTCCTCTTTTCAGTGGTAGTAGTTTTTTCGATACTCCTTCAATTTGTTGTTGATTTGTAAGTAATACGAATGTATTCTTTTCAAGTGGTTTCGCTGTGCGAAATCGAATGTTCATTTCGTCTGTTAGTTTCTTTCTGTTCTGTAGAATCTTTGTTATTCTTTGATATGTATCATTATAGTGTTTTTCTTTGTCTAAAAACCATTTTGCTAATGTTCCTTTCTGTAATTTCGCAATCTTCGGGTGATTAAATTGTTTTTCTAAATGTGTATGTGTAGTTTGTTTGTTACATGCACTTGTATCTGATGGGTTACAGTTGCCCATTTCATCTGTTGTTGTTCCGAGTTTAATCTTTGTTGGTTGTCTTGGTTTTTGATTAAAAACAACTTCGTATGGTGACAATCCAAGTCGTGTTTGATATTGTGTGTTGTAAGCATAAGGGAAAAATTTTGCTTTTCGTGACCAATTGTTATATTTTTCGTTCAGCAGTGTTCTTATAAATTGTCCAATTATTCTATTTGTTCCTTCTACTAAACCGTTAGTCCAAGGTGCATATGTTGTACTTGGTTTAAATTTGATTTCGAAATAATTACATAATGTGTTAGCTCTGTATTGATGTATTCTGATCCATTATCAGATCGTATTTCATCGGGTAGTCCGAATTTCATGAACCAATGTTCGAATAATGCGGTAAATGCATAGTGTGCTGTATTTTTCGGTGCACACATTATTGTTACATAGTGAGAAAATGCGTCAACTATAACGAATATATAGTTGTTTCCTTCTGATGTAGGATAGATTGGTCCTTTTGTGTCTATCATTATCATTTCATTAAAATACTTTTTTGTTGGTGCTAATTGTTCTTGTTTACTTTTTGTTTTTGTGTTGGCGAATACCTTGTTTGTTTGGCATGGGATACAGTCTGCAATAAGAGTTTTTATCCATGTTGTGAGGTTCGGGAAGTAAAATTTTTCCATTATATTTCGTTTTGTTTTTTCGAGTCCTGTGTGACCTACGAGATCTATGCAATGATTTTCGTAAAATAAGCATAGCAATAATGTTAATGGTAAGCAAATTCGTTGTAATGACTTTTTGTGAACGTTTATTATAATTTTTATTAATTCTGTTGTTTCGTCAATTATTATTGATTTATATTTTCGAAAGTAAGCAAATAATCCTTTGTTGCCACGGATCTCCAATGTTACTGAGTGTGGTTTGTTATTGTGTTTTTTCCACATTTTCACTCCGTGTAGTACAGGATCTAATATTTGTGTTTCTTTAATAAGTTGTTCTGTTACCTTCGTTTTTTCGTCATAGAAGATATCTGATATTTTTGCATTTTCGTATTCTGAATTTTGTTTTATAACATTAATCAGTCTGAGGTAATCATCGTCGTGATGAATTGTTTGCGGTCCTTTTTGGTTCTTGTTAATAATAAGATCGTCTTTTTCTATTGTTGGTGATTGCCAATCTCTTATTTTTGGTTTGTATTTTGGTATTAGGTTTGTTTTTGTTTCTGTATTGTATTTCTCGTATGAGATCGGATTATATGTATTTTTATCTATGTTAATCTCAAAGTAGTTGTTATGTATGTTTGCTAATACTGGGTAATGTGTTCGGTCTGTATTCTCATCATTCGGATTATTGCAAACGCTGTATTTGCATTCGAGGTTATTTGTAAACGGTGTTTTTGCAAAGAAGAATTTAATGTTTTCTGGTAATTCTACTGTTATATCTCTTGTTTTTGTAAAATGTTCTTCGTCTATTGTTCTGCTTAACAGGTCTGGGAGTGCTAGGTTTTTTCCTTCTGTCCAGATTATGTGTAAGTTTGGGAATTTCATCAGTATTAACTGGAATCTGTAAACTCTGTGATTTGGTTTATTTTTCTGTGTAAATAGGTAGATGATCGGTTTATGATCTGTAAATAGTACAATAGGATGCTTCGACCCTGTTAGTAGGAATTCATATTCTGTTAATGCAAAAATTATTGCAGAGCATTCTCTTATTAGTGTAGAGAGTCGCATTTCGATAGGTGTGAACAATCGAGAATTTGCTGATATTAGTTTCATTTTCTTTTCAGTAGGGTGTTGTTGTAGTAATGCTGCTCCAATTCCTGTATTCGATGCGTCTGTTATAATGTAGAATGGCTGTGTAGTATCTGGCATTGTTAATTCTAAGTTATGTGTTATTGTCTTTTTCATTTGTTCAAAAATCTGTTGATGTTCTTTTGTCCATTTGAAATCTGTTTCTTTGTGTAAAAGAGTATAAAATGGTTGAAGTATTGGCTGCATGCCATAAACATATTTGGCAAGGAAGTTTATTGTTCCTAAATATCTCTGTAAGGCTTTCATACTTTTTGGAGGTTCAAGTTTTTGAAAACCGTCTATTCGTGAACTGAGGGGTTTTATTGTTTTATTTTCAATTATGTGTCCAAGAAATTTAACTTTCTTTAACATGAAGTATGTTTTATCGGGTGCTGCTTTTAAGTTTTCTTTTAACAATACTTTGTGGTATTCAATAAGTGTTTCGTACATGAGTTCGTATGAGTTTGTTTGAATGAAAATATCGTCTACGTATGTAATTACTGTTCCTTTTCGTATTAAAGGATAGAGAAAATGTGTTAGTATTGAAGCAAAAGCTGCTGGTCCAATAGATATTCCGTAAAATAAACGTTTGAAGCAATATTGTTCATTGCCTATTGTGAAGTGTGTGTATCTCATAGATTCTTCATCAAGAGGTATTTGGTTGTAGGCGCTATTTAGATCTGCTGTTGTAAATATTGTTCCATTTATGCGTGTTAGTGCCACGTCAACTGGTTCGATCGGCCAATTACATTTTGATTCGTCAATCATACTGTTTAAGTATCTCGCGTCTAGTACTATCTTCAGTGATTCCCCTTTTCGTAATATTATTACTGGATTTGTGAATGTATTTCCTGTTGATAATTGTTCTTTGTTGACTGGTGCAATTATATCGTATTTTTTCAAAACATCGAGTAATTTTTGTATTCTTTCTCGTAAATGTATCGGTACTTTACTTATTCGTTGTTTTTTGAAGATTGCATCTTTCTTTATAGGGAGGTTCAGTTTGACTTTTGTTTTTCCCACATCAAATTGTGTTGTTGCGTAGACTTGTTTGTAGTCTAGTATAATTTTTACTACTTTTTCAAATTCATCTTGTGTTAGATATGAGTGTTGAAAATCAAACATTTGAATGAATTCTTTTTAGGATTCTGTATATTTGTGGATATTAAATTTACATTTGAAGTTCGGTTTTCGTTCGAATGTTGCTACTTGTTCAATTGTTTCGTTTTGTTGTATGTTTAATATCTCATTGATATCATTCTCGTTTTCGTAAGTAAGAAAATATAACGCTGTAAAGAAGTCTATTGAATTGGTTTGGTACATCTCTTCGTTTTGTTTTATGAATGTAATGTTTTGATACATGAAACCAATTAGGCCTTCATTTATTGTTATTTTATGTTGTTGTTTGTTTATTATAAATATGTCTATAAAATGTTCGGTTTCTGATGTAAGATCTTTAATATCGGTGAATGATATGTTTTGATATTTGTTTATCGGTTCAAAATAGTGGTTGGAACTGTAAAGTTTCTTTCCGTTTGAATTTTCCATTTGTTTAAATATTGGTATTGGAAATGTTATGCATTTATTTTGTTCTCTATCTAGATAGATCGTTTCTTTGTTGAAAATTGGGTAAAGTCTAGAATAATATGGGTATCCTTTTGTACTGTGCATAAAAAATGTTATATCATTATCTAGAATTGTGCTAGTGTTTATTGTTAGTTTGTTTGTGTTCACGTTTATTGTTTCTATGTACTCCTTGAAAAATGGAGTTCCTAGAATATTTGGGTTACATTTTGTTATGTAGAAATGAATATTGAAATTGTGTTGTAGTTTGTTTCTGTTGTTTGATACTCTATCTGTTGTAAGATTTAATGTTATAGTTCCAAGTGTTTCTATAGTAGTATTATTTGCTGCTGTTAATGTTTTGTTTGCTCTTTCCAGATGTATTTCTGGGTTGTTATATTGTATCTCGTTCCAAGTGTCCTCATTTATGAGATTTAATGTTGCTCCAGAGTCAAGTAGGAAATCGATTTCTAGTATTGGTTTTTGTTTTGTGAAATCTTGTTCAAATTTATTACATTGATACATTGGTAGAATCCATGTCGGGTTGTTTTCTAATGCATTCACTATGTTGTTACATGTTTCTTCGTTTGCATTGTAGAATTTATCAAGTATTTCCTGGTCTTCATTCGATGAATCTGATGTGTATTCGTATTCATCTATGCCTGGTGGATCTTCGTTTTGTCTCTCAGCTTCTATGCTATTTATTCTATATTTGTTGTTATTATTGTTATATTTATGTCCGTTCGATCTGCGATCTTGTGATCTATTTCTGTTATTGTATTCTCTATTTGATGAATTTCGTCTGTCTTTTCTAGCATTGTTACTATTAGTATTAGTGCGATAGTTGTTTGAATTATGCCTACTATCGCTGATTGATCTATTTCTGTAGTTATCTCTTCTACTTGAATCTCTACTATTGTACCTCTGTATATCATAATTATTATTATAATTGTTATTTCTGTTATTATTGTTATTATATGGTGATTGTGGTCTTGTTTGACTGTTATATCTTGAATTCGACCTACTGTTGTTTCGACTGTTATAATCATTGCTTCTGTTGTAGCTGTTTGTTCTGCTTCTGTTATAGTTATTTCTATTGTAACTTAAATTTCGGTTGTTATAATTGTTAGAGTTTTTGTTTCGTTGATCATTCGGTGTATTATAGTTATTTCGTGATTGTGGTCTATATGTTGTTCTGCTTCTAGAACTGTTATAGACTGGTGACGTTGATGGTAATTGACGTCCATTAACATTATTTGAGTCAATTCTCCGATTTGGTAAGTTTTGGTTGTTTCTCATATGACCGTAAAAGGATTTTTCTTTTGGTCTTGGTATGCTTTCTCTTCTTGGTCGTTTAAAGCATCTGCCTTTTGTATGACCATGAGAGCTACAGTAACTACAAAATAATGCAAATTTTGGTCGTCCTTTAAAGTTTTTTCTGTCGTAAGTATTGTTAATTCCATTAAGGACATTACAAATTGTTCCTTCAAACTGTTCTAAATCGTTTTGGTTTAAATCGTTTATATTGTTACATGCTATATTCATTTGTTTAAGATCGTCATGAATACTATTTGTTGTTTGATTAACTTCATATAATCGTTTGTGATTGTTTGTTATTGTTCTTGTCAAATCCATTTGGTCCATTTTGTCTACTAAGTTTTTGAATGTCATTTCTGGTTCTCTCGGTGTTTGTTTATGGTTTGCGTGTTTTTTCAGTGCTGCTGTTTTTAATTCGTTATCCAAACACCTAATAAATGTTTGGTTCATTACGCTGTTTCGATAATCTTCTGTATATAATGAATATGCTGTTTTGACAAGTGTTTCTATTCTTAGTGCAAGTGAGCGTAGTGACTCGTTAGTATGTTTTTGTAATTGTTGTAATACTTTTTTTACTTGTTGTTTTGATTTTTCTGAATCGAACATGTCTGAGAATTCTTTACAGAATATTTCCCAATCTAATTTTGTTTCACTCGGTAGAGTTGAATACCATTTTTGGGCTGGGCCTTGTAATGTATGTAATATTAAGGCTGCTCGTTTTACTTTCCATTGATGGTGACCTGGTTTGTTAACTGGTTCTATGCCACTGCTAAATATCATCGCTGCGACTATACTGTTCAAATATTCTTCGACAGTATATGCTGGATCTGTGCCATCGAATGGTCTTATTGTTGTTGGTACTGACCCGCTACTTATGTTTTGTTCAATTAGTGGTTCTTCGTTTATGCTCATTGATGTCAATTGCTTATAAAATGGGAGTGGAGGTTCTGTAACTGTTGTTTCTCTTTCTTCCGTTGTATTAGAATTAGTAGTTTGTGAATTTGATACTCTTGTTCTAGTTTCGTGTCTATGATTTGTTAAATAGTTATTCTCTGTGTTTCTATTTTCTGAGGGTCTATTGTTTTGTGTGTTCATGTCATTTATAGTTTTTTCTAGTTTGTCAAACATAAACTGTAATGCTTCATCTTGTTTTCTTTCCATATTCTCATTTATTTGTCGAAATCTATTTTCTATGTTATCTATTAATTTATTTGTATGGTTTGTTACTTGTTCTGTTATTTCGTTTTTTAAGTTATTATAGTTTTGTGCTTCTTGTTCCCAATTTAGGTCGTTATTATCCGTTAGAGTATTTATATAATTATTATTTCTATAGTTGTTATTTTCTGTCAATTGAGTTTTCTTTCGTACTCTTTGGTTCACTGTATTTGGTATCCAATTGTGAAATCTTATTTCTTTTTCTCTTTCTTCGGAATCCGAAATAAATATTTCATCTGTAATTGTTTGTTGATGTCCAAATAAATTTGATGTTAGCAGTTTATCTGGTTTAATTGTTGATTTTTGTTTTGTTTGAAGATTTGTATTCATTTGAGTATCTTTCGGTGTCGAAGTTGTTGTTACTGTTTTCGATAGGTTAAATGTGGTAGAACCCATTTGTCCCTGATCCAATATTTGTATATAATTTTCTAAACCTTGTATGTAATTTATGCTATCTGAGCATACTTTTAATGTGCTTTCAAAATACGGTGAATAATACTCACTGTTCCAAATTTGTTTTAGTTCCTCATTGAGTTTTTCAATTTCTGTTCTGAATGCTATTCCAAATTCTTTTCTTTTTTCGTTAATATGTTCAAAATTATCTAACCAGAATAAGAATGTGAACTCAGAAATTATTTGTACTACATCTAAGGTAGCTGATTTCAATTCTGTTTTTAATTCAATAATCCTTGTTAACCAATTGTTATAATTTGTTATATCGTTTCGAAGTTTATCGTTAACTGAGTGTATCGGTTTTTGATGTTCATTTAGATACTCAGATGTATTTCGTAGTAATTCGTATGTTGAAGTCGGTATCGCTGTTATTTTTGTTCGATCTTGGGATTCTTCGTGTCGTTTTAAAAATGTTTTTAACATGTCTGGTAACGTTATGTCGTTTTGGAAATTATAGTATATTCGTTTTTGTTTGTTTTCGTTTGTTAATGAAAATATATAGTTTTTATTTAGTTGGTCTCTTCCTAGTAGTATTACTGGAAGATAATGAGCTAAATGATTTCTATGGATACTTATTTGTTGTATATGTTTTGTTTCTTTGAAGAAGTTATTCTTCAAATTTATTAATATTTTGTGTATTGTTTCGCGATTTTCTAAAGGACAATCATCAGAGATTGTAAATGGTATTAAGTAATTGTTATAATTGTTATCATCTAGTTGTTGATGGTAATTACTGGCCATTGTTATCTCTGTAGTGTTCTTAATTTAGAGGTTATTCTGTTTTAATTGTTATTTTTTCCGTTACGGATAATGAAAAATAATTGTTCGTTATTTCAAAATTAGTCCGGCACTGGTCGCACCAGATAAGACGTGTGCTGAGGTAGGGTTACCTAGGGAGGTTACTCTAACTCTGTCTTATGGAGTCTCAAGAATATAGTATATCTTAAGGCTTACCTGACTAACTAAAGTTCTATTCCTCTAGTCTGTTACTCTTCTATCTGAGCTTCAGTAGACAGTGCACCGGCCGAAATGCTAAAGTCTAACGTATATCTCAATACAAAACAAGAGCGGAGTAGAGAGAGAGAAATATACTTTATTATTATATCAGGTCTGACTGGTACCGACTAAAGGGTAGAGTTGTCTTGTTGTCTCTGGGAATAACAAATAAACATTTAAGGGAAAGGTATTTTCATAATTTCAACCAATCAGGGTTGAGTATTTTAGTATTTATTTATTAAATAAAACAAGTTTATAAATCCTTTTGTTGGAAGTCAACACTGACTCCATTAATTAATCTGCTATGTTCATAGCTATGAATGTTGGTACTTGTTCCTTGCTCATTAGTGTTTTTGTTAGTGTTAAAGGATTGTAAGTTCCGTCTGTTATCAAATCTATTCTTGATTTTACGTGCAATTTCTTGTTGAGTTTGAGTAATCTGTGGAGTATTGTCTAAGTGTACTCTCATTGTAGTGACTGTTTCAGGGATATTCTCCATTTGATCGTCCGTTTGCGTCCCACAGTCCGACGGGTTGTCTCTTACTGTGCCAGGGCTCGATCTTCCTGATCCGGGACTCAGTTCTCCGTCTTCAACTTCGTAGCTGAATGGGGAATCGGATTTGCATGGCGATTCGTATTCCATGCCTGTTGCCATTGTGCTAAAACTCATAGATGATTACTATTGGAATAATACATGGTTTCAAAATGTTATGTTTCTGTTATAGGAACTGTTTGTAGTTTGGTTTGTTAAAAACTCACTCGTTAGGGGTTACATTGTTATATGTTAAAAATATATTGTCATTTTTATTGTAGGTTTCTTGTGTTTTGTTATGAATATACAATTTTATGAATATGCAATTTTGATGAGTTGATAGTAGTGGAGGGAGGGTATACTGTTAGATATTCTTCAATGTACATATTGTTTTAAATTTCGTATGTATCAGCCGAATGAGTGTCAAAGTATGTGACTTCATTTGTGTGTGGCTGATCATTTTGGAGTACATCTAGGCTGTGACTGCGATTATGCATTTTGTTAGCCGTTAATTTTAGTTGTTCAAAATCAATCGGTGGAGGGTTTTGCATATCTAGTAGTTTCGATGTAGGTATTAAGTGTCTGTGTTCGTTATGTGTTGAAGGATTTAGGATTTCATATGGTTTAGGTTGATGAATTGGTATAGGTGTTTCATATGGATGGTTGTGGAATAAACTATTATGCTGTTCAGCTTTTGGTGCACTAGGGATAGGTGCTGGTAAATTGTTTCCGATGCATTGGTATGCCGGGGGTGGTGTGATTAGTTGTGGTAATATTGATGGTAGTTTATTCTCTTTTATTGTTTCTAATGGTTCTAGTTTAAATGGTTCTGGTTTATATTTCCTTTCTGGTAATGGTGGTTTCTGTATCTTTTTTGTTGGTTCTAAAGTTTGTAATTGTAATCCGCTTTCCGTTCTACGGATTGTTGTGTTGTAATGTTTATAATTCGTATCAATGTAAATTTCTGTTGGTATTTCGTTGTTGTTATGGTTTGATGTTGTTACTTCTGCTGAATGTCTACGAAAGGTAGGTCTACTTTTTCTCGTTTTCTTGTTTAAGTTTCCATAATGGGAACTGTTATCGTCACTGTCGTCATGTAGATTTTCTTCTTGTATTTGTGCTACTAATTGTGTAAGTGTTTGTGAAAATATTCCAAATATTCCGGTTAGTAGTATTTTTGTTATACTTGCTTGCTTTCCGATTGCTTTGTGAATAGCAAAAGCGTTATAGAATTTAATAAGAAGATTTGTTATGAATAATATCATGCTAATCATAGCATAAATAATAGCCATTTTCTCTAATATGTACCATGGCAAACCAAATATGGTTAGAATTTGGTCTTTTAGCCATGCGCCGTCAAAAATTTCTTTCCAGTTTACGCTGGGTTGATCAATCTGAAAGTTGTATCCGTTGATATTCAAATCTCGTAGCCATTTTAGTGATTGTTCGTAAATTTTATATGTTTGTAATAAACCTAATTGTTCGAGTTCTAAAAGTTTTAGTGCATTGGCTGACTGTGCGTCTTTTAATGGTTTTTCACGGTCTCTCATGTATTCATGTAATAGATCTCTTTTTCGTTCTTGTACTAATTGTTCTTTACTGTAGATTCCACTTTCTATTAGGCTTGCTTTGCTAAACATATTGTCTGATACTATTTCTTCAGGTGATATAGTGTTTAGCATTGTTTCAACTTTAACTGGATATGGTGTTAATCTGTATCCGGATGCTCCTTCCGTATCTATAGATATGAGTTGATCGAAATTACTGTGTGAACATGGTACCTTTTTTGCCCAAAGATATGTTTGGCGTGTTTGTTGGTGTACATGCTGTACTCTGTTTTTGTATAGAATTGGTATTTTGTCATAGCATTCGCGTGTTTGTGGTACATAGAGTGGTGATGATTTCTTTGCACATGTGTACATTTTCATAACGTTTACTCCTTCTTGTTTTACAAAGATCGATCTGTCTCCTGTAAGGATGTATCCTAGAAGTGGTGTGTTCTTCTGTACTTGTGTTAGTGTTAATTGTCGTAGATTTTTGGTTTGTTCGCAAATTTGTGAATAAAATTCTATTGCTTGTAAACTGATTCTAGAGTATATGTTACTCATATATAAGTCCATTTTCATATTTAAGTGTGTGTTTTCATTAATAAAACCGTAATAAAATTGGTTTTTATCTTCATCTTCATAGCGCGTGAGTGTTGAGGTGATTTCTTTTGGTGTTATTTTTATGAATTTTTCATCATCAGATTTATCGTTCTTTCTTGTTACTTTCTGTCCTGTATGCATAACAAAGCCATATTCATATATTATGTAAATATCATCATATTCTGTTTTATGTAGGGGTTGTATTGATCCGCATTCGTGGTCAACTATTGGATATATTTCAAATCGTGTTGCTATTGAGGCTGTTTTGTTTAGTGTTATTTTCTCTTGTATATCTGGTTTTTGTACTGTTGTCCACTCTGCGTTTGTTTCTATCCAATATCGGTCTTGGTATTTTACCATGAATGCATCAAATCTAATTATTTCGAATAATTGACAATGTTTTTGGGGTTCCCAAACTATTGCTGCTTTTGTAAAAGGTGTCGGTTGACATTGTCCTTTGCGGAGATCGCATGGTAGTTTTGTTCCCATGTATGAGATTTCTTCCGTATCAAGATTCAGTATGAGTGATACTTCTTTGATTTCTAATGTCCAGTCTAATATGTCTATTCTGTTTTGTTTTCTTACTCCGGTTAAACAGTTTGATTGTGCGTTTTTTATTGCGGATGGTATCCATGTTGGGTTTGTGTAATCATACACTATTCTGCCATATGGTGGTATTATAGGGGTGTCTAAATGAAATTGTATTCTGCCTTGGAGATCTTCAATTCTCTTTTGTAATGGTGGGTTAGCTATGTAATTGAATGATATGTTGTATCTTGTGGGTTTATATTCTGTGTTTTTCAAAAAGTTAAGTCTGGCGAGATCGTTACGAACTTCGTCCGGGTCTAATATTTTTGTTCTTTGTGCGTCAGATACGTAATAGCTAGGTCGGTTTGCTCTAATGTAGTTGGTGTGTTGTGAACACCATTCTACTTGTTCTTTAATCGTTCCTGCAACTGCGTATGCTTTAATTTCTACTGCTTGTGCTTTTGATAACAGTTGGACTTCTGTTTTTGTCATATCTAAATCTAGTGGTTTAAATTTGCATGTACTAATTTTGTTTAGTTCGTAGTACTTTACGTTCGTGATTTCTTCTGCGTCGCAATTGTAATGTTCAATAAAAATATCTTGAGGTCCGATTGCTGAGCCGTTTATGTTTTGTCCGGTTAATTCTATGTAGTCTTCCTTTGTTTGACGTTTCTGTCTTTTATTGTTTAATTGCAATTTTTCTAGAATACTGCTTGTGAGATGTTCTCTATAGAAATTCCAATTTCTTGACCATTTATCAATAGCTATGTTCCACATTTCTTCATAGTCTGAACTGTTTTTGAAATTCTCTAATGCTGTGTCGTTATAAATGTCTTTGATTCAGTTTGAGTCTGCTGTTAATTCTGTTTGATTGTCAGATACTTTATTCATGAGTTTGTTGAAGTTTTCGCGTTCTCTTGTATTTGATGTATGTATTTTTATTTTGTTTTTTTTTGATGTTTTTGATATGTGTCTCCATTCTCTCGTTGATGCGGTCTTTAATATGTTCTTTCAGTTTGTTTTGTATCTTATAGTGTGATTGTATTTGTGTATCTATTTTCATATAAGTAAATATTATTATTATTATTATTATTAATATTAGTATTATGGAATTTAATTGAAACGGCATGTATACGATAATCCTGTGTGAGGATTGTAAAAGGTTGCAAAACCTAAATTTTGTTTAGTGTATCTATCGAACTTATAAACAAAGTCAATACAAATAAACGGTGCTGGTGTCGTTGTTGTTACTATAGAGGGTGTTGTTGCATGGAATGGATGATTGAATATCGTATCGTATTTAATCGCTGTATTAAATTTTAGTTCTAGAGATGGTGTTGCTAGAACTTCAAGTGCTGAGTTTCGTTGGCGATGTGTTAGATTTAAGGTATTTGTAAGTCTACTTCTTGACCAATTTGTGAGGGTATCTCCAAGATTAGTTGGTCCGTATAGTGGTGGGGGTGGATTCCAGGTCTTATGATCTAATGGAAAAAGATATGTGTGATCATTAGTTCTACTTAAAGTAGGGGGGTTTGGATTTAGTACTGGTGTTGCTCGAGTTCTACCGGGGTGACTTGATGCTAGTCTTACTTCGGGTATAAATGATGCTGCTGAGAGTATTGTATTTCGTGGTGGTTGTAAAGAGTTTGTTATTACTACTCGTGGTACGCTGATAGAGGTGTTCGAGGATGAAGATTGTTGTGATCTATTTGGTGTAGTGTTTGTACTCATCGTATTTTGGGGTGAAGTTGCTGACCAAATTGAACTATGTGGTGAGTGTATTGGTTGTACACAAAAATTGTCTTGTACGAAATTGAAGTCTTGTCTTTGTTGAAATGTGGGTGGTAGAAATGGATTTGCTCTTAATTCAGATGATGTAGGTGTTGGGATAGTATTAACACTTGAGTGATCGCTAGTTGAACTGATGTTAAAATTATGGAGTGTTGGTGTTCGGGTTGGTGTTCCGGTTGGTGTGCCGGTTCGACTTGGTGGTTCTGATTGTCCGGCTTCTATAGGTCTTATTATATTCGATTCTATATCAGTAGAGTCGTATGAGACTAATGTAGAATCTTGTGTGGGAAATGAGAGTGATGCTCTACGTCTACCTCTTAATAGGTGTCTAGTTTCTGTTCTCTCACGCCGTACTGTATACGGGTTTTCGTTTCTAGGGTCTGTATCGTCTATCTCAGGCGATGTTGGTATATTTGTTAGATCTGTTACTTCGTTATGATGTGGTTGTTCTTGAATATTGTTACGGTTATTATTATTATTTGATGACGCAATTTTTGCTGATTTTTAATTATTTAAGCTCCGGAACCAGGTCCGTGTGGTGGGACTTGCATATATGGTGGCGTTAATATCAGTACTGGTATTAGTTCTTGTTGTGGTTGGTGTGTTTGTGCTCCTATATTTGATATCCAAATTTCGTTATGTTGTATTCTTAAATTTAACTGGTATATTACAATGTTTCCGTAAAATGGTGATTCTGCAGGAAACCCAATTTGTAGATAGAATTTTTGTGTATGTAATGTGTGATATATAGATTCTTCTATGTCTGGATTTGTATCAATTTTTATGGATTTACAAAGGTTTCTATTAAGCTTAAGCACATGCGTACTAAGAAATATATAACTATCGCAATTTTAATAAATTTAAATATTTCCAGTTCTACAATATCTATGTTTGTTTTACATATATGGTATATATCAGGATAGATTTCGTGCATTGAATTATTGTACTGGTGGGCTTGCATATACTACTCTGCGATTTCTAATTACTTCATGTATTGTTACAATCGCTAGATACGTGGATATTACTACTATGCAAGGTACTAAGAATATAGTAAGAAATAATATTATTTTATTTAATATTAAACATAGTGTTACTAATGTTTCTGAGAAATCAATTGTTGAAACGTATAAACGAGTGTTGGTATTTGGAAAAGATTTTTAATGCTGTACTGGAAAATGACAGTTATTTTCTTGTGTAACTGACACTTAACGGTGTCGCACTAATTGTATAAAATTGAAATTCACTGGTACACTACAAAAACAATAATTGGTATCATATTATTTGTTAGGCTTTTAGTTTATCGTCTACAAGTTCAATAGCGTCTTTTTTACAAACTGCTTTGAAAACTGTGTTTAGTTTGTTGATATCAACACATGTATCTGTGTGTATTTGTTGTTCTAGTGTTTGGAAGTCTGTAATAGTTTCGTTACAGGGCGTTATGTCTTTCAACAATTCGAAATGTTTTTCTTTCCAAAGGAGTTTTATTTCTTGTCCGCTTTCTGTTATTCCTTCAATTATGAATAAATAATCTTTAGTTGAAATTTTACAATCAGTTGTTGTGATGCTGTCGTTATCAAAATGTATATGACTATTTAAAGGAAATTTAAGCTGAGAAAAATTGTCTCTTTGTACTTTTATTTTTATACAAAGTTGGTTTCTGTTTAAAGAGTGCATAAACTCTGATGCTGCTAACATTGGTGGTTTTTCATCACAGTGATATGTATAGTGGTGAACTAACCTTTCTGAAATGAAATGAAAGTAATTCAGTTTACCTGTAAAGTTGTGTTGATGTGCAATTGAGTGTTGTTGATAAACTTGTATACTGAGAGTTGAGAGTGAAAAATAGTTTATCTTCTTTTTGTAGTATGATATTATAGAAACAAGAAAAGAATTCTGTTGAGATAGAAAATTTTTGAATGATTGAAAATGTGAGATAGAAAATTATTGAAAGTTGAGAAAATTATTGAAAGTTGAGAAAATTTTTGAATTTTGAGTATACGATTTCAGTTTTTCAGCTTAGCTGAAATATTTTTCACAATTTTTTCAATTTTTTCAAGTCAGTTTTGCAGTTGTGGATTGTACGAGGCAAAATCAGGATTGTGATTTTTACTTTCTCGTTTCTGGTTCTCTACAATGTTTCTGACATTTACATATCTTCCGTTTTTTATATTTGGGTTGTTAAGTTGTCAATTTTAATAATTACTAGGTCTAATTAGAATGTTAGTTTCCGATTTCTTGAATTGGATTTACTTCTGAAATTTTCCAGATCTTTTTGTTCTCAAGATGTTGTTTATTCTTTGTAATTGGTGTATTGGCATGAAGTTTATTATATTTGATGGTAGTTGGCGTGTTTCTATCATGGTATGTTACGGTAATTAGTCTGATGTTGGCGCCGACTTTGTCGTTGCCTTTTGTTTTGAAGTAGTTTCTTTGACCATTGGTATGATTCGTGGCGTCAGTTTGTACCAAGGGATTTGGTGCAAAATGTCTAATTACTGAAAAGGTATTACTGGTAATTTGATATGTTGTTGCAATTTTCTGCAATTCTGCAACTTTGCAATGTGAATTGGTAGTTGGTACTAATGGTACAAAATGCTTTGTTTTAGAAGCATTGACGTAATTGAAATGTTCTTTCAACTACTAATGGTCTTGGTAAGACCAATCTCATTAATCACCATCTGTTTATAGTGTTGGTAAATGTTAATTGGTCTGACATTTTGCTTTTTGTTAGTAATTGCGTTTGCAAAGAGACAGTGTGTCTCCGTCAATTGTTTAACATCCCTGTCAACTTCTTATGGATGTTGTCAATTTGTGAGTTTTCTTCCGTTAATGATGTCTGTTATTTATGATGTCTTTGTTGGGTTTTAGTGATTATCACTAATGAGTTACAGTTTCAGTTATTTCTAATTAGGTGGACTAATGATGTGTATGACGTTAGTTGAATGACGTTAGTTGATATCATCCGCTTTATACTAACGTCCGTATTTTCACTAATGAGATGTATGACGTATATTGTTCTGTGCAAAAAGGTGCACTGCGGATTGACTGTGCATAGTATCGAAGGTCTATTTAGCCAAATGTTTATATTTTACTTCAAGTTCTATCTGGCCGAATGTCTGATAGCCGAATGTATAACTATGGATGTAGGACGTATATGTTAAGATTGTGAATGGGTGTATTATCCATTTATGTAGATAAATGTATTCAAAGATAACGTGTATGACGGTTGATGTGTATTTTAGATCCTGATGTTGGAGATTACTGGATGGGCTGTTACTGCGTGTTATTACGGGGATTGTTATTACGGAGGTTGTTATTACATTACATTTTGTTATTCTCGTTACATGACATCGAATTACATTGTTATTTGCATTACATTCTGAAGAGAAGTTATTCTTTTGTTTAGGTGAACATATTCGTCTATTCGATACGTTACTCTAATTTTAGATGTGTTTCTTTTTATTAGTTCGTACTCGTTATTTTTAGCTTCCGTTTCTGTTACTAGTTTTTACTACTTATCCTGTTATTAATTATTTGTTGTTATTTTTTGCTCTTTCCTATCGTTGTTGTTTGTTATTTCTAAACTTTCCTTTTTTATATTTATTAATGTTCGTGAATGTTAATATCTTCAAAATCTTTTTTCCATTCCGTGAGGTGGATAGATCCTCGATCCTGCGGATATCCCTTCTAGAAAAGGATTTGCTTATTTGTTCTTTGATTACTTGTTATTTGAGTATTTGTATTTTTTATTTTTGTTTACTGTGAATATCAATCATCTCGAAACGTCTATTCCAGTTTTAAGCTTTTGAACATCAGATAAAATATACCTTTTGTGATTTGAGTTTTGTGTTTTTGAATTTATTGTTTATATGAGAAATTACCCTTTTTGTGACAATCATAGTTGAGGTTTCAAGGGCTACTATCAAAACCTATTTGTGTTAGAATATCCTGTATGGATATGTTTTATTTGTTATGTTATTTGTTGTTTGAATCTTTGTTATTTGTTTTTTGTCGATGTCAATGGTCGATGACAATGGTGATCGATGATGATGGTGATCAATGACAATGGTTATCGATGGCAATGGTGGCTGTGTGTCTGGGTTGGCGTTTGCTAACTGATGGTTTATCAGAGGATGTATGTATAATGTATGTTTAAACTTCCAGTGTTACAAGACAGTTAGATCTCCTTTGTGTTTTTATATTTTGTTGATTTAGATGAAGTATCCACTAAAAGGTGTTTAAATGTTTGGTAATGGATGTTCCCAAAGATATTTATGAAATTTTTATATCTGGATTTATATCGGGGAAATTATGATGAAATTTATGGTGATATATCTTGGGGTATGATCTAATGTTTTATAGTTGGTTAGTGGTTAGTTGAATAAGAGCATCTTTTAGTACCATTTTTTATTGGATCCATTCATGTGTATTTATGCTCGTAGTATGTTCTGTATTAATTTAGATATATTTATCGTTTCTTTTCTAATATATGTATTTGGCTTTGCACACAAGGTTCGGGTTAGGTTTGTGTGCCCGTTAAAATAGTGAATGTACATAGGAATGTACATCGGAGTGTACATAGAGATAGATTTATTGTTGTAATGTGATAGATTTTTCGCGGTTCATAGATGATATTCCGAATACTCTATGAGGATAATTTTTGAAAATTGATTATATTAGGTAGAATTAGAGCATTAAATGTTTACGAAATCTGTTTAGTAGTTTAACTAATGGTAGCTTTATGCACGGATTATCATAAAATGACTTTTGGTATAGATGGTCAAATGAAATGAATATTTTAAATTGTTAGAGATCTTCGAGTATGCGTGTAATATGATATTTACTAGTGGTGATAGTATTAGAGTGAGAGTATAAAAGTTGAGACTCCAATCCATAATGAGTTATTTTTCGTTACGTATGTGTGAATTCGTTACTGGGTAGCGTCGCGTTAAAATGGGTTATTTATTTAGCACGGGTTATTAGTTTTTAGTGTTAAATGACTATTACTATTTTTAATAATATTATATTTTATTGTTCTAGTATAGTATTTATGTTAATAGTATTTTCTTCTTGCGAAGATTGTAACTATGAGTTTGTTGAATGTTATCTTGTGCTATTTCTTTTTTGTTTGATGTTTGTATAGTAGGTTGTTTTAATATTGGAATTTCATTCGTGAGTAAATAGTTTTGTAATTCTAGTTTAATATGTTTTTCTTTTGGATAATACGGTACTATATGATTTCTGTGTATTGTTTTATATTCTTTATTGTTATTTTTCAATATGTATGTTGTTTCTGTAGGTTTATCTATGATAAGATATGGTCCTGTTTTTAGTGGTAGTAATTTATTAGATACGCCGTCAATTTGTTGATGATTTGTTACTAATACAAAAGTATTTTTCTCAAGTGGTTTTGCTGTGCGAAATCGTAGATTCATCTCATTTGTTAACTTTTCGCGGTTTTGAAGTATTTTTGTAATTGTACGATATGTATCATTGTAGTGCTTTTCTTTATCAAGGAACCATTTAGCAAATGTTCCTTTTTGCAACTTTGCTATCTTTGGATGGCTGAATTGTTTTTCCATATGAGTATGTGTTGGTTGTGCGTTACATGCACTTTTTTCCGTAGGGTTACAATTTCGCATTTCGTCTGTTGTTGTTCCAAATTTTATTTTTGTTGGTTTTCTTGGCTTTTGGTTGTAAACTACTTCGTTTGGTGACATACCTAATCGTGTTTGGTATTGAGTATTGTATGCATATGGAAAGAACTTTGCTTTCCTTGACCAATTGTGATATTTCTCGTCTAATAATGTTCTGATAAATTGTCCGATTATTCTGTTTGTCCCTTCTACTAATCCGTTTGTCCAAGGTGCATATGTTGTACTTGGTTTAAACTTGATTTCAAAGTAGTTACATAAATGTGTTAATTCTGTCTTAATGTTTTCTGATCCGTTATCGGAGCGAATTTCTTCTGGTAATCCAAATTTCATAAACCAATGTTCAAATATTGCCGTAAATGCAAAATGTGCATTATTTTTGGGTGCACACATAATTGTTACATAGTGTGAAAATGCATCTACTATTACAAAGATAAAATTATTCCCTTCGGATGATGGTTGGATGGGTCCTTTTGTATCTATCATTATCATTTCATTAAAATATGATTTTGTCGGTGCTAATTGTTCTTTTTTACTTTTTGTTTTTGTGTTTGCAAATACTTTGTTTGTTTGGCATTGTATGCATTCTGCTATCAGGATTTTTATCCAGGTTGTTATGTTTGGGAAATAGTATTTCTCCATTATGTTTCTCTTTGTTTTCTCAAGCCCTGTATGGCCTACTGTGTCTGTGCAATGGTTTTCGTAGAAAACACATAGTAGTAATGTTAACGGTAAACATATTCTTTGGATTGTGCTTTTGTGAATTCTAATAATGATTTTAATTATTCCAGTTTTTTCGTCAACTACTGTTGACTTAAACTTTCTATAATATGCAAAGAGTCCTTTGTTTCCGCGTATGTCCATTGTTACTGAATGTGGTTTATTGTTATGTTTTTTCCACATTTTGACTTTGTGAAGTACTGGGTCTATGATTTGTGTTTCTCTAATGAGACCTTCTGTGATTTTCGTTTTTTCATCATAGAAAACGTCTGTTATTTTTGCGTTATCGTAGTTATGTTCTTGTGTAACAGTGTTAATTAGTCTAAGGTAGTCATCGTTATGGTGAACAGTGTATGGTCCTTTTTGGTTTTTCTCAATAATCAAATCGTCTTTTTCTACAATTGGTGACTGCCAATTTTTTGTTTTTGGTTTGTATTTCGGTATTAAATTTGTTTTTGTCTCTGTGTTGTACTTCTCGTATGAAATTGGGTGATATTCGTTCTTATCAATGTTGATTTCAAAATAGTTATTATGTATGTTAGCTAGAACTGGGTAGTGTGTTTTTTCTTTATTGTCTTCATCTGTGTTGTTACATATGCTGTATTTGCATTCTAGGTTATTTGCAAATGGTGTTTTTGCAAAAAAGAATTTTACGTTTTCCGGTATTTCTACTGTAATTTCTCGTGTTTTAGTAAAGTGTTCTTCATCTATAGTTCTACTGAGAAGGTCTGGTAGGGCTAGGTTTTTCCCTTCCGTCCAAATAATGTGTAAATTTGGAAATTTCATCAGTATTAGTTGAAATCTGTAAACTCTGTGATTTGGTATATTCTTTTGTGTAAATAGATAGATTATTGGTTTGTGGTCTGTAAATAGAATAATTGGATGATTTGACCCTGTTAGTAGGAATTCATATTCCGTTAGGGCAAATATAATTGCTGAGCATTCTCTAATTAATGTAGATAGTCGCGTTTCAATTGGTGTGAAAAGTCTAGAGTTTGCTGATATTAATCTCATCTTCTTTTCAGTTGGATGCTGTTGTAATAATGCTGCTCCAATGCCTGTATTGGATGCATCTGTTATGATGTAAAATGGTTTTTTAGTGTCTGGCATTGTTAATTCAGGTGTATGTGTTATTGTTCTTTTCATTTGTTCAAAAATTGTTTGATGTTCTTTTATCCATTTAAAGTCGTTCTCTTTGTGTAATAGATTATATAGTGGTTGTAGTATTGGTTGAATACCATATACGTACTTCGCTAGGAAATTTATTGTTCCCAAGTATCGTTGTAAAGCTTTCATACTCGTTGGTGGTTCCAGTTTTTGGAATCCATCAATCCGTGATGTAAGTGGTTTCACTTTTTTATCTTCAATTATGTGTCCTAAGAATTTTACTTTCCTTAGCATAAAATATGTTTTGTCGGGTGCTGCTTTGAGGTTTTCTTTGAGTAGTATTTTGTGATATTCTATCAATGTTTCGAACATTTGTTCATATGAAATTGTTTGGATAAATATGTCATCTACGTATGTAATGACTGTTCCTTTTCTAATTAGGGGATATAGAAAATGTGTTAGTATTGATGCAAATGCTGCTGGTCCGATTGATATTCCGTAGAATAAGCGTTTAAAACAATATTGTTCATTTCCGGTTGTAAAATGTGTATATCGCATTGATTCTTCGTCTAGTGGTATTTGGTTATATGCGCTATTTAGATCTGCTGTTGTGAATATTGTTCCATTAATCCTTGTTAGGGCTACATCAACTGGTTCGATTGGCCAGTTACATTTGGATTCATCTATCATGCTGTTCAAATATCTTGCATCTAGCACGATTTTTAGAGATTCGCCTTTTCGTAGTATTATTACGGGATTTGTGAATGTGTTCCCTGTTGATAGTTGTTCTTTGTTAACAGGTGCGATGATATCGTATTTTTTTAATATGTCTAATAGTTTTTGTATTCTTTCGCGAAGATGTATCGGTACTTTGCTTATTCGTTGTTTTTTGAAAATTGCATCTTTTTTCATCGGTAGGTTCATTTTTACTTTTGTTTTTCCGACGTCAAATTTTGTTGTTGCATATACTTGTTTGTATTGTAATATAATTGTTACTACTTTTTCGAACTCTTCTTGTGTTAAGTGTGAATGTTGAAAATCAAACATTTGTATAAATTCTTTTTCTTGTTCTGAATATTTGTTGATATTAAATTTGCATTTAAAGTTTGGTTTTCTTTCAAATGTTGCTACTTGTTCGATTGTTTCGTTTTCTTGTATGTTTAGTATTTCATTAATATTGTATTGGCTTTCGTATGTTAGATGATACAATGCTGTGAAAAAGTCAATTGAATTTGTTTGATATATTTCGTTATCTTGTTTTTTAAATGTAATATTTCTATTCATGAAACCAATTAACCCTGTATTTATGGTTATTCTATGTCTATTTTTGTTAACTAGTAAAATGTCTATGAAGTACTCTTCATCTGCTGTGAAGTCTTTTATATCTGTAAAAGATATATTGTAATATTTGTTGATCGGTTCAAAATAGAAATGTGATTTTTGAATTGTTTTTTCGTTTGATTTTTTCATTTGTTTAAATATAGGTATTGGAAATGTTATGCTTTTATTTTGGTTCTGTTCGATATAAATTGTTTCTCTGTTAAATATTGGGTATAATCGAGAGTAATACGGGTAACCTTTTGTACTATTCATATAGAATATAATATCGTTATCTAGGATTGTATTTGTATTTAAGGTTAGTCTATTTGTGTTTACATTTATCGTTTCGAAATATTCTTTAAAGAAAGGGGTGCCTAGGATGTTATGATTGCATTGAGTTACATAAAAATGAATTTAAAAATTGTTTTGGGGTTTGTTTCTGTTGTTCGAGATTCTATCTGGTGTAAGAGGTAATTTGACTGTTCCGTATGTTTCTATTGTTGTATTGTTCGCTGCAGTTAATGTTTTGTTTGTTTTTCCAATTGTATTTCTGGGTTATTATATTTTTTCTCATTCCAAGTATCTTCATTGAGTAAATTTAATGTTGCTCCTGAATCCAGAAGAAAATCAATTTCTAAAATTCGTTTTTGTTTAGTGAAATCTTGTTCAAATTTATTACATTGATACATCGGTAATATCCATGTTGGATTGCTTTCTAATGTATTTATTATTGTATTGCATGTATCTTCGGTTGCGTTATAGAATTCATCTAATATCTCTTGATCTTCGTCTGATGACTCTGATTTGTACTCGTAGTCGTCAATTCCTGGTGGGTCATTGTTTTGTTTTTCTGACTTAATGTTATTTATTCTGTTTTTGTTATTATTATTGTTATATTTATTTCCTTCATTTCGTCGTTCTGTAGAGTAATTTCTTTGCTTTTGTTCTCTTTGTGATGAATTTTTCCTGTCGTCTCTGTTATTGTTGTTTGAGTAATTTCTATTGTTATTACTTGAACGCTGTCTAAATCTGTCGTTTCTGCTTGAATCTCTGCTGTTATATCTTTGTCTGTTATTGTTATGATAATTATTATTTCTGTTATATGGTGATTGTTGTCTTTAGTTGTTTCTATCTGTATATCTTGAGCTTGATCTATTATTGTATCTGTTATGATTGTTATTTCTATTGTAGCTGTTTCCTCTGCTTCTACTGTAATTGTTTCTATTATAACTTGTACTTCTGTTATTGTAATTATATGATTTTCGATATCCATGGTAATTCCTATTATCTCTAGGGTTTACGTTGCTATTATAATTGTTTCTTGATTGTGACCTGTATGGGGTTCGACTTCGTGAATTATTATATATCGGTGACGTTGGTGGTAATTGCCTTCCGTTAATGTTATTTGAATCAATTTTTCTGTTTGGTAAATTTTGATTATTTCTCATGTGACCATAGAATGATCTTTCTTTTGGTCGTGCTATGCTTTCTCGACGTGGTCTTTTGAAGCATCTACCTTTAGTATGTCCGTGTGGGCTGCAATAGCTACAAAACAATGCAAATTTTGGTCTACCTTTGAAATTCTTTTTGTCATATATATTATTAATTCCGTTAAGGACGTTACATATTGTTCCTTCAAATTGTTCTAGATCGTTTTGGATAAGTTCGTTGATATTGTTACAGGCTATATTCATTTGTTTTAGATCGTCATTTATATTACTTGTACTCTGATTAACTTCATATAGTCGTTTGTGATTATTTGTTATAGTTCTTGTTAGATCCATCTGGTCTATTTTTTCTACCAAAGCTTTGAATGGCATTTCCGGTTCTCTCGGCGTTTGTTTATGATTCGCATGCTTTTTTAATGCTGCTGTTTTTAGTTCGTTATCTAAACATCTAATAAATGTTTGGTTCATTACACTATTTCTGTAATCTTCTGTGTACAGTGAATATGCAGATTTTACGAGAGTTTCTATTCTCAGTGCTAGTGATCTTAGTGATTCGTTTGTGTGTTTTTGTAGTTGTTGTAATATTTTTTTGCTTGTTGTTTTGACTTTTCAGAATCAAACCTATCAGAAAATTCTTTGCAAAATGTTTCCCAATCTAATTTTGTTTCACTTGGAAGTGTTGAATACCATTTTTGTGCAGGTCCTTGTAGGGTATGTAATATTAAAGCTGCTCTTTTTACTTTCCATTGGTGGTGTCCAGGTTTGTTTACTGGTTCTATTCCACTGCTAAATATCATAGCTGCAACTATACTGTTTAAGTATTCTTCAACAGTATATGCTGGGTCTGTACCATCGAAAGGTCTTATTGTTGTGGGTACTGAACCACTGCTGTTGCTTTGTTCTATTTGAGGTTCTTCGTTTATACTCATTGATGTCAGTTGTTTATAAAAGGGTAGAGGGGGTTTTACTGCGGTTGTTTCTCTGTCTTCTGTTGTGATAGAATTGGTTCTTCTATTTCGATTTTCTTGTTGTCGATTGTATTGCCTATTATTAGTTTGTATATTTTCGTTCGCAATATTGTCTATATTTCTGTGATTGAATAGTTGTTCATTTTCTGTTCTGAAGTTTGTTTGTCTATTTATGTTATCCAGTGTCTTATCTAGTCTGTTGAATACCATTTCTAGTGCTTCTTCTTGTCTTTTTTCCATTCTTTTATTCATCTGTTGATATTTCATTTCCAGATCATCTATTAGTTTATTTGTGTGATTTGTTACTGTAGCTGTTATTTCATTTTTCAGTTGTATGTAATTATTTGTTTGTTGTCTCCAATATCGTTCGTGATACTCTTGGTTGTCATTTAGAGAACTAATATAGGTATTGTTTCTATTATCTCTCATTGGATATTTCCGTCGAGCATTTTGGTTCACTGATGGTGGTAATTTAGTTTCAAATCTGATCTCCCTTTCTTCGGAATCTGAGATATCTATGTCTTCGTCTATATTTTGTTGATTTCCGAATAAATTCGATGTTAGTTGTTTGTCAGGTTTCAGTGTTGATTTTTGTTTTGTTTGTAAGTTATTATTTGTTTGAATGTCTTTAGGTGTTGATGTCGATGTTAGGCTTCTTGATAAGT
This sequence comes from Convolutriloba macropyga, assembly GCF_964194025.1. NCBI lineage: Eukaryota > Metazoa > Xenacoelomorpha > Acoela > Convolutidae > Convolutriloba > Convolutriloba macropyga. Next base: position 42,377,583 of record NC_134476.1, read on the forward strand.
TAAATGAAGAAGATCCTATTTGACTTTGATCCGAGATTTTTACAAGATTGTGTAATCCTTCGATGAAGTTTATGCTATCGGAGCATACTTTTAATGTGCTTTCAAAATGTTCTGAATAATGTTCGCTATTCCAGATGTTTTGTAGTTCTTCACTTAAATGACTAATTTCCTCTGGAAATGTTTTTCCGAATTGGACTCGTTTTTCATTAATGTGTTCGAAGTTATCTAACCAAAATAGGAATGTGAATTCAGATACTATTTTTATTATATCAAATGTTGTTGTTTTAAAGTCTGATTTTAATTCAATTATTTTTGTTAGCCAATTGTTATAATTTTTTATATCGAATCTTAATTTATCGTTCACTGACTGTATTTGTTGACGATGTTCGTTCAAGTATCCGGCTGTATCTCTTAGTGTTTCGTACGTAGTAGATGTTACAGCTTTCAATTTTGTTTTATCTTGTGATTCCTCATGTCTTTTCAAGAATATTTTAAAAATATCCAATAGTGATGTTTCATTTTGCAAATTAAAAAATATCTTTTTATCTCCTTTTTCATCTGTTAGTGTGAATGCGTAATGTTTGTTTTGTTGATCTCTATCCAGTAGTATTACTGGTAGATAATGTACTAAATGGTTTCTATGTATGTTAGTTTGTTGTATATGTTTTGTTTCTTTAAAGAGATTGTTTTTCAAGTTTATTATTATTCTGTAGATAATTTCACGATTTTCTTGTGGACAATCGTTAGGAATTGTAAATGGTATTAAGAAATTGTTAGTACTTGTTTGTTCATCGTAGTTGTAAGCCATCTTAATGTTCTTTTCTTTATATGTGTTATGTTTACCAACAATAATTTTGTTATTAGTTTATTAAAAGTTATTTTCCCAATTTAGTTCAGCACTGGTTGCACCAGATAAGACGTGTTCTGAGCTTACCTTTTTTAGACTACTTCTAGAACTGTCTTATGGTTGTCTCAAGAATAAGGTGTACTCTTAAGGCTTACCTGACTAACTAAAGTTCTATATCTCTGGTCTGTTACTCTTCTATCTGAGCTTCAGTAGACAGTGCACGGGCCCCAATGCTAAAGTCTAACGTATATCTCAATACAAAACAAGAGCGGAGTAGAGAGAGAGAATTATACTTTATTATTATATCAGGTGGTGAACTGGTACTGACTAAATAACTTTCTCTTCTGAGAAGAGGGGTTAATGGGTAAACATCTAAAGGAAAGAAAGGAAAAGATATTGTTCCCTTTTCATCCAATCAGGGAAGAGTATTTTCAGTCTTTATTTATTTAAATAATAAAGTCTTTCAAATAGTTCTTTCTGGAAGTCATATTTGACTCCAATAACAAACCAACAACAGATTGACGGCGTATCTAAAAAATTACTACCACTAAAGACAGGACCTTATCTTATTATCGACAAACCTACAGAAACAACATACATATTGAAAGACAACAATAAAGAATATATAACAATACACAGAAATCACATAGTACCGTATTACCCGAAAGAAAGACACATTAAACTAGAATTACAAAACTACTTATTAACAAACGAAATTCCAATATTAAAACAACCTACTATACAAACATCAGCCTAGATAGATACTATAGAAACATATAACACAAGATGAGATTAAACAAACTCATAACTACGATCTTCGTAAGAAGAAAATAATATTAACACAATAAACAAGAACAATAATAACTAATGTTTATATTAATAATAATAATAATAATAATAATAATAATAATAATAATAATAATAATAATAATAATAATAATAATAATAATAATAATAATTATAATAATAATAATAAGAATAATAATAATAATAATAATAATAATAATAATAATAATAATAATAATAATAATAATAATAATAATAATAATACTAATAATAATAATACTAATAATAATAATAATAATAATAATAATAATAATAATAATAATAATAATAATAATAATAATAATAATAATAATAATAATAATAATAATAATAATAATAATAATAATAATAATAATAATGATAATAATAATAATAATAATAATAATAATAATAATAATAATAATAATAATAATAATAATAATAATATTACTAATACTAATAACTCGTATAAATACAACGATATTCATTGTATTTGTAACATTCGACACTAACAATTTATACAATTTATACATGAGAGATCGTGAAAGACCATTACAGGACGCACAATTAGCTAATGCACTAAAACTCTTAGAACTCGAACAATTAGGATTATTACAAACATACAAAAACTATGAACAATCACTAAGATGGCTACGAGACTTGAACATCAATGGATATAACTTCCAAATAGATCAACCAAGTGTTAACTGGAAAAAAATTTTTTGACGGTGCATGGCTAAAAGAACAAATTTTAACAATCTTTGGTTGGCCATGTTATATCTTAGAGAAAATGGCTATCATTTATGCTTTGATTAGCATGATACTATTCATAACAAATCTTGTTATCAAATTCTATAACGCTTTTGCTATTCATAAAGCAATTGGAAAACAAGCGAGCATAACAAAAATACTATTAACCGGAATCTTTGGAATATTCTCACAAACACTTACACAGTTAGTAGCTCAAATACAAGAAGAAAATATAGATAACGACAGTGATGATGATAATTCAAATTATGGGAACTTAAATAACAGACCACGAAAAAATAAACCTAATTTTCGTAGACATTCAACAGAAGTAACAACATCAACTCATAATAACAATGAAATACCAACAGAAATTTATGTTGATACAAATTATAAACATTATAACACTACAATTCGTAGAACGGAAAACGGATTACAATTACGAACCTTAGAATCATCAACAAAGACACAGAAACCACCATTACCAGAAAGAAAATATAAACCAGAACCATTTAAAATAGAACCGTTAGAAACAATAAAAGAGAATAAATTACAAACAATACTACCACAACTTATCACACCACCTCCGGCATACCAATGCCTAGGAAACAGTTTATCAGCACCTATCCCTAGTGCACCAAAGATCGAACAACATAATATTTTATTTAACAACCACACATATGAAACACCAATACCAATTAATCAACCAACACCGTATGAAATCCCGAAATCTTCATCAAGATCGAACGAACAACAACATTTAATACCTACATCAAAACTTCTCGATATACAAAACCCTCCACCAATTGATTTTGACCAACTAAAATTAACGGCTAACAAAATGCATAACCGCAGTCACAGCCTAGACGTACTCCAAAATGATCAGCCACACACAAATGAAGTCACATACTTTGACAATCATTCGGCTGATACATACGAAATTTAAGATCAGAATTGAATTAGGGAACACCTAACAATAGGTTTGTATCCACCCCCACTACTATTTTAAATAATAGAACGTTTACTTTAGTGAAAACAAAATGCATGAAAACTTCCAGTCAAAAATAACAAAACATTTTACCATATAACAAAGTAACCACTAACGAGTGAGTATATAACTAATAAAACTACCAACAGTTTTTATAACAGTCTTTATAACAATGGTAACCATTATGTTATTCCATGAGTAATCATCCTTGAGTTTTAGCATATGGCTACCAGTATGGATTACGATTCACCATACAAAGTAGATTCACCCTTCAACTATGACGTTGAAGAGGGGGAACTAAGCCCAGGATCCGGACGATCAAGTCCCGGTACAATCAGAGACAACGCCTCGGACTGTGGAACTCAAACAGATGACCAAATGGGGAACACTGATGAAACAGTAACAACTATGCGAGTACACTTGGATAACACTCCAGAGAACACCCAAACTCCACAGGAAATAGCGCGTAAAATTAGAAATAAATTTCACCAATCAAAACAAAATGAGGATAGACGGAATTTACAATCATTTAATAATAACAGAACTACTACTACTAGTGAACAAGGCACAAGCACAAATTTACATAGTTATGAACATAACAGACCAGTTAACAATCAAAACCGTTCAACTACGGAATCGTACACTTCACCCCACTTCCAAAATACCCACCACCAGTGCGACCGCCACCACCATCTGATTATGTTATGGAAAACCCGAGAACACAAACTCATGTTCAACAACAATTATTTACAAAAACAGCCAATAACAGGCCGAACAATCTAAGATTCCCATATGCAGTAACACCGAGATCAAATAATAAAAAAATCATTTTTCCATCAATCAACAAATACCAACGGAGCAAACACCAACGACAACAGTTATGGAAACAATTTGGTTTCAGGACAAAGATCCTAGAACATTAAATAGCCCACACAGTAGCAATTACAATCCATTAATGTCATATAGAAATTAGGCAAACATGCCATTTAATTCGCGAGGGTATAATTTCTTCATGTCACCTCTCCACAATCTTAAAGACCGTGTGTCAGAGTACTTCCCGCCTCTGCCACCAGAAAATACGAACACAGTTAAACGTAGCACAAAAAACATGGGGAGAGACAAGCTCCACCAGACACTGTATCCTAAACTCAAACAATTCTACAGCCTAACTGAAAGATTTTTGTACGATTATGATTACGAATTCCAGCTACCAGTAACATGTAATTATGATCTGCTAATAGCAAAAGCCTCTCAAGATCTATCTGCATATAGTATATATGAACATCAAATATTTCAACTTAGTTTCAATTTTCTACACCCAACACAACAAAATAATAATTACAGAGTACACGAGACTAAACTTATCCATAATCTCATATACTTCACATTTTTACGGGATAAAAACCACAATATTTCGAAAAGCTACATCCATATAAACGACCAGCTCACATCGCCCAATTTCTTAAACTACGGATACCGTCTGAAATGGGAGTATACTTTGGGCACACTTAGAAACTTTGACCCAATAAAAAATTATTACGTCTTTCAACCAAAAGATGCACCTGAACGGCCTCTAATGGTACCTCTCGAAGCTCTACAACCTTGCGAGGAATACCATGTCTATCACCTCGAAGACAGCGTAACAAACCGCGCTTTTACGAACAGAATTAATTTCAATAACGAACGGAAAATAACAGAACTAGAACACGAGTTGTGCAATACAGTCAAAGCACCCATTACGGACATCCCAATACATGATATTACGAACTTACTTTCATATTTTATTTCGAAGGATGACCACTTTGTAAAAGAATACAATCACTATAAAGAACGGACAAACCATCCGAAACAGACGAAGAGATTGTAATAATTCCAATACAGTAACAGCTTCTGATAGTTTCAATTTATTTCAACAGTAACAATAAACAACCAACCATGAAATTGATCTCTGCATATATGGTTATCTATGTCCCTTTTAGATAATTAGTTATTTTTTCATAACTCAATAATCTACCCCTTCATTCTAAATGTATTTGTATAGTCCCATACTTCATACTCAAAAACTTTGTAAAAGCCTTTCATATCCTTATATTGATTAATCATACCTCAGATTAACAATTTGTATCATTTACATTCATGTACCATTGTACTGATTTTTAGATATTTAATACCTAATAAAATCTAAAAAATAAAAACAATTTTTATTTTTTCTAAAACCCTAACCTTATTTCTAGATTGTACATGTATATATGCAAAGAGTTTTCCATAGTTAGTTATATGCAATTTTGTAAATAAGTAAATTCCAAAAAATAACTAACAATTGTAATTCAACACAAAATTGACGGAAACTAGAACAAATGATAATACACACTATACAGTGTGAACAATATGCAACTGGACAAACAATGAGTAATGCAATAGACATACTAGCTTTACGTATAACGTGTAATAAAACCTTTCAGACTATGAGTCATTCTTATGACGCTTTAACAGATATAAACTTAGTCCAGATATAAACCAGATATAAATTCTTAGACAATCTAGTTAACTACACAACATTGGAACTGAAATATAGGTTTAAAATTAAAATAACACAACTAAGTGTTACATGATTTTCCAAACAAAACATCACAGTATAAGAAATTCCAACACAAATAGAAGGAAAGTATTTCAACTTCAAAAATTTCACATGTAAAAACATGTAAACAAACCGATAACTAAATGAATGTAAAACATGCAATTAGTCATATATATATATATATATATATATATATATATATATATATATATATATATATATATATATATATATGGATACACTCCATTAGTCCATTAAGTTTTAGTAACACCTAACAGGTTCATCTTTATCTAGTAGCAAGTAACATAGTAGTACTCCAAATACCGAAGGAGTCTTTGGATTATTTGGAATGTTGAATATAAGCGCGCAGACAGACTTTAACTTAATTTGTAAAGTTAAAGAAATAGAAGTTGATTGGATAAGGCAATTGGACATTTTTGGGCATACCCATTACAAACCTATAAGCGAGATCTGTACACCTTTTACAAAATACATCGCACAGAGACAAATTGTAGAAGTATGGCAGCACAATTCGTAAGAATTGATTGCATCAGAATAACTTCTGATTTCGCGGAGGAATTGGAATAATAATACATGTTCATCTTCGATAATAAAATTTGTATTAATCCAACATGGCCAAACAGTCACATGCCCACTGAACACTTCTCGATCGTGTCAACAACTTGGGTTGACAAACTACCCAACCAACTACCCTCAATTGCTCCATCGAATTCCATAAAACATATAACATATAGATTTCAATTTTCTTTCCAACCGGAAGGGATACTAAGTATAACAGAACATTAAAACCTAACACAGGTTACAATAGAGAAAAACTTTTCTGAACATCTAACAGCTAATAACATCAAACTAAACCAATTCAGGTAAGTCAGGTAAGTCACCGGACATCAGGACCGGCTCTAGACATCAACACTGGGCCTACCCGAAAAGATCTTTACCCACTGGACGTGGTAATGGAATAGATACTTTTGTGGTTGTTGATGTTCACTCCTTGCTCTTTGGGCAACCTATGTCTAGGAATCGACTTGCTGACGAACCGATACAAAGCAACACATTCAAAAAAGGAAGAAAATCCTTCAGAGAGAATACAGAGAAATTGACTTATTAGATTATACAAGAGACTTTCAAAAAACTCAAAACCCCGGAAAGATGGAGTCAAGTATGACTTCCAGAAAAGACTATTTGAAAGACTTTATTATTTAAATAAATAAAGACTGAAAATACTCTTCCCTGATTGGATAAAAAGCGAATAATGTCTTTTCCTTTCTTTCCTTTAGATGTTTACCTGTTTTCCCTCTTCTCAGAAGAGAAAGTTATTTAGTCAGTACCAGTTACCAACCTGATATAATAATAAAGTATATTTCTCTCTCTCTACTCCGCTCTTGTTTTGTATTGAGATAAATGTTAGACATTGGCATTGGGGCCCGTGCACTGTCTACTGAAGCTCAGATAGAAGAGTAACAGACTAGAGATATAGAACTGTAGTTAGTCAGGTAAGCCTTAAGAGTACATCTTATTCTTGAAACAACCATAAGACAGTTCCAGAAGTACCCTAATAAAGGTAAGCTCAGAACACGTCTTAGTGTACTTGTAGATGTGTATGTGTGTGTATGTGTATGTGTCTATGTTTATTTGTTTATATGTGTGTTATTGTATGTGTGTATGCGTATGTGCGTATGTGTACATATTTGTATGTGTAATTGTTTATTTGTAACTGTGTATGTGTGTTAATGTGTTTGTGGATTCGTGTATGTCCGTATGTGTATGTGTATGTGATAGTGTGTTTGTGTGTATGTGTACAGTGGGTGTATGTGTTTGTGTGTGTTTGTGTATGTGTGTATGTATGTTTAATTATGTATTCGTCTGTATGTGAGTTTGTGTATGTTTGTATGTGTGTGTTATATGTAAGACTGTTTGTGATGTTGTTTATGTTTATGTGTGTACTTATAAGTGTGCATGTGTGTGTATGTGTACATGTGTATGTTTGTTTGTTTTAATGTGTGTATTTGTTTTTGTGTATGTATATATGTGTATGTGTACATGTGTGTATATGTATATGTGTATATGTGTATTTGTAAGTGTGTATATGTTTCTGTGTTTTTGTATGTGTGTTTGTGTATGTGTATGGTTTTATGTGTTGGAATGTATGTTGACAATACGTTATGCGTGTGTGCGTATGTTTGTTTGTGTATATGTGTGTATTTGTATTTGTGTATGTGTATATGTGTACTTATAACTGTGTATGTGTGTTTATGTGTGTCTGGGTATATCTGGGTATGTTTGTTTGCGTATGTTTGTGTAATTTTGTTTGTGTGTATATGTAATTCTGTATCCGTGTGTATATATTTGTGTATATGTCTATGTGTGTACTTGTAGATGTGTATGTGTGTGTATGCGTATGTGTGTATTTGTACATATGTGTATGTGTAAGTGTGTATTTGTATGTTTGTATGTGCGTGCATGTGTATGTGTGTATGTTTGTTTGTTATATGGGTTTGTTTGTTTATGTGTATGCATATTTGTGTTTGTAATTTTGTGTATGTGCACATGTGTGTATCTTTATATGTGTGTTTGTAAGTTGGCATGTGTGTACTTGTGTTTGTGTGTTCGTGTATGTGCGTATGTGTATTTGTATGTGATAGTGTGTTTGTGTGTATGTGTAATGTGTGTATTGTATGTGTGTGTATGTATATATGTTTAAGTATGTATTTGTCTGTACGTGAGTTTGTGTTTTTATGTTTGTTTTTGTGTGTGTGTGTGTGTATTATATGAATGCTTCATTGTGCATGTGTTTGTGATTTTGTGTATGTGTACGTGTGTACTTATAAGTGTGTATGTGTGTTTATGTGTACGTGGGTATGTTTGTTTGCGTATAATTGTAAAATTTTGTTTGTGTTCATGTGTATTTCGGTATGCGTGTGTATATATTTGTGTATGTGTACATGTTAGTACTTGTAGATGTGTATGCGTATAGTGTGTTTGTGCGTATGTGTAATGTGTGTATGTGTATGTGAGTGTGTATGTATGTTTAAGTATGTATTTGTCTGTATGAGAGTTTGTGTTCTTGTGTATGTGTTTGTGTTTGTGTATTATATGAATGCTTCCTTGTGCATGTGTTTGTGATTTTGGGTATGTGTATTTGTGTACTTATAAGTGCGTATGTGTTTGTATGTGTACATGTGTATGTTTGTTTGTTTAAATGTGTGTACTTGTTTGTGTGTATGTATATGTGTTTATGTGTACATGTGTGTATATGTATATGTGTATATGTGTATTTGTAGGTGTGTATGTGTTTCTGTATTTTGTATGTGTGTTTGTGTATGTGTATGGTTTTATGTGCTGGAATGTATGTGGACAATGCGTTATGCGTGAGTGCGTATGTTTGTTTGTGTATATGTGTGTATTTGTATTTGTGTATGTGTATGTGTGTATTTATAAGTGTGTATGTGTGTTTATATGTATCTGTGTATGTTTGTTTGTGTATGTGTGTGTGTAATTTTGTTTGTGTGTATGTGTATGTCTGTATCCGTGTGAATGTATTTGTGTATGTGTCTATGTGTGTATTTGTAGATGTGTATGTGTGTATGTGTATGTGCGTAGGTTTATTTGTATATATGTGTGTATTTGTATGTGTGTATGCGTATGTGTATGTGTTCATATGTGTATGTGTAAGTGTGTATTTGTATGTGTGTATGTTTCTTTGTTTATATGTGTTTATTTGTTTTTGTGTATGCATATTTGTGTATGTGCACATGTGTGTATCTCTATACGTGTATTTGTAAGTGGGTATGTGTGTGCTTGTGTTTGTGTGTTCGTGTTTGTGCGTACGTGTATTTGTATGTGATAGTGTGTTGGCGTGTATGTGTAATGTGTGTATGTGTATGTGTGTGTATGTATGTATGCTTAAGTATGTATTTGTCTGTATGTGAGTTTGTGTTTTTGTGTATGTGTTTGTGTGTGTGACTTATATGACTGCTTCCTTATGCATGTGTTTGTGATTTTGTGTATGTGTATGTGTGTACTTATAAGGGTGCATGTGTTTGTTTGTGTAAATGTGTATGTTTGTTTGTTTAAATATGTGTATTTGTTTTTGTGTATGTATATGTGTGTGTACATGTGTGTATGTGTTTCTGTGTTTTTGTATGTGTGTTTGTGTATGTGTATATTTAGAAATATACACATATACATATACACACATGTACACATACACACATATAAATACACACAAACAATTGCACACATTCAAACAAACAAACATACACATGTACACTTAAACACAGATACTCACTCATAAGTACACACATACACATACACAAAAACCCAAACACACGCACAATGAAGCATTCATATAACACACACGTAAACACATACATACAAACACAAACATACACATACACAAATTACACATACACACAAACACACTATCACATACAAATACACATAAGCACATATACGAACACACAAACACAAGCACACACATATCCACTTACAAATACACATATAGAGATACAGACATTTACACATACGCAAATATGCATACACAAAAACCATTAAACACATATAAACAAACAAACATACACACATACACCTACACACACATACACACTGATAAGTACACTCATACACATACACAAAATTACAAACACATGCACAACCAATCATACATGTAACACACACACACAAACACACATACACAAACTCACATACAGACACATACATACTTATACTTAAACATACATACACACATACACAAATATACACAAACACATACACACTTACAAATACAAACTTACACTTACACATATGTACACATACACACATACACATACACAAATACAAATACACACATATACACAAACAAACATACGCACATACGCATAACGTATTGTCCACATACATTCCAACACATGAAACCTTACACATACACAAACTTACATACAATACTACCGAAACACATACACACTTACTAGTACACATATACACATTCACATACACACACACATACACATACACACATTACACATACACACAAACACACTATCACAAACAAAAACACATATGCACATACCGAAACACACAAACACAAGCAAACACATTCACACTTACAAGTACACACGTACACATACACACATATGCATACACACATACATATACACACATAGATACAAATAATTATACGCACATGCACACACACATACACATCTAGTAGTACTAACATGTACACATACACAAATATATACACACGCATACAGACATACACATGAACACAAACAAAATTTCCCACATATACGCAAACAAACATACCCACGTACACATAAACACACATACACATTTATAAGTATACACATAAATATACACAAAATCACAAACACATACACAAACAACCATACATATATAACACACACATACACACTTACCCAAACTCACACATAGACACATACATACTTGAACATAAATACACACAAACACAATTATACACATACACATACACCCATTGTACACATAAACACAAACACACTTACACAAACACATACACACTTACAAATAGACACATACACATACACACATGTACACACACATACACATACCATACACACATAAAAATACACATATATACACAATTAAACATACACACATACACATAACGTATTGTCCTCATACACTCCAACACATAAAACCATACTTATACACAAACACACATACAAAAACACAGAAACATATACACACATACAAATACACATATACACATATAAACATACACACATACACATACACACACAAACACACTGATAAGTACACATATACACATACACAAATTCACAAACACATCCTTAAACAAACATACAAACACACATACACATACACACAAACACACTATCACAAACAAAAACACATATGCACATACCGGAACACACAAACACAAGCAAACACATACACACTTACAAGTACACACGTACACATACACACATGTACACATACACACATATGCATACACACATACATATACACACATAGATACAAATAATTATACGTACATACACACACACATACACATCTACAAGTACTAACGTGTACACATACAGAAATATATAAACACGCATACAGACATACACATGAACACAAACAAAATTTGACACATATACGCAAACAAACATACCCACGTACACATAAACACACATACACATTTATAAGTACACACATACACATACACAAATTCACAAACACATACAGAAACAATCGTACATATATAACACACACATACACACATACCCAGACTCACACATAGAGACATACATACTTAAACATAAATACACACAAACACAAATACACACATACACATACACCCATTGTACCCATAAACACAAACACACTAACACAAACACATACACACTTACAAATAGACACATACACATACACACATGTACACACACACACATACCATACGCACATAAAAATACACATATATACACAATTAAACATACACACATACACATAACGTATTGTCCTCATACACTCCAACACATAAAACCATACACATACACAAACACACATACAAAAACACAGAAACATATACACACATACAAATACGCATATACACATATAAACATACACACATGTACACATACACACATATACATACACACAAACAAATACACACATTTAAACAAACAAACATACACATACCCACAAATACATACTGATAAGTGCACACATACACAAACACAAAATCACAAACACATACACAAACAAACATTCATAAAATACACAAACAGATCCACGAATACACAAACTCACATAAAGACAAATACTTACTTAAACATACATACATACACACACTTACACATACACACATTACACATACACACAAACACACTATCACATACAAATACACATAAGCACACACACGAATACACAAACAAAAGCACACACATGCCAACTTACAAATACACATATAAAGATACACACATGTGCACATACACAAAATTACAAACACAAATATGCATACACATAAACAAATAAACACATATAAACAAACAAACATACACACATACACATACACACACAAACACACTGATAAGTACACACATACACATACACAAAATCAATAACACATACTTAAACATACATACACACACATACACATACACACATTACACATACACGCAAACACACTATCACAAACAAAAACACATATGCACATACCGGAACACACAAACACAAGCAAACACATACACCCTTACAAGTACAAACATACACATACACACATGTACACATACACACATATGTATACACACATAAATATACACACATAGATACAAATAATTATACGCACATACACACACACATACACATCTACAAGTACTAACATGTACACATACACAAATATATACACACGCATACAGACATACACATGAACACAAACAAAATTTCACATATATACGCAAACAAACATATCCACGTACACATAAACACACATACACATTTGTAAGTACACACATACACATACACAAAATCACAAACACATACACAAACAATCATACATATATAACACACACATACACATATACCCAAACTCACACATAGACACATACATACTTGAACATAAATACACACAAAAACAAACACACACATACACATATACCCTTTGTACACATAAACACAAACACACTAACACAAACACATACACACATACAAATAGACACATACACATACACACATGTACACACACATACACATACATACACACATAAAAATACACATATATACACAATAAAACATACACAAATACACATAAAGTATTGTCCTCATACACTCCAACACATAAAACCATACAAATACACAAACACACATACAAAAACGCAGAAACATATACACACTTACAAACACACATATACACATATACACATACACACATGTACACATACGAACAAATACATACACACAATCAAATACACATATTTAAGCAAACAAACGTACACATGTACACATACACACACATACATACTGTTAAGTACACACATACACAAACAAAAAATCACAAACACATACACAAACAAACATTCATATAACACACACACACACATCCACGAAAACACAAACTCACATACAGACGAATACATACTTAAACATACATACACACATAGAAAAACGCACACATACACATACATACACTGTACACATAAACACAAACACACTATCACATACACATACACATATGGACATACACGAACCCACAAACACATGCACACACATACACACTTACAAATAAACACTTACACATACACATATGTACACACATACGCATACACACATACAAATACACACACATATACAAATAAACATACATACACACACATCTACAAGTACACACATGTACACATACACAAATATATACACAAGGATAAAGACATACACATAAATACAGACAAAATTACACAAAAATACACAAACAAACATATCAAGATATACATAAACACACATACACACTTATAGGAACACACATACACATACACAAATACAAATACCCACGTATACACAAACAAACATACCTACGTACACATAAACACACAAACACACTCATAAGTACACACATACACATACACAAAATCACAAACACATCCACAAACAAACATACATATAACACACACACATACGCACATACACAAACTCACATACAGACTTACACATACTTAATTCTACATACACACAAACACAAATACACACAAACACATATAAACCTTGTACAAATACACACCAACACACTAACACATACAAATACACATACACACATACACGAATACATGCAAACACATACACACTTACAAAAACACACACACTTGTTCACACATGTACACATACACACCTACGAATATACACATAAAAATACACACATATATACAAATAAACATACACACATACACATAAACCCTCATACCCATCTACAGGTACACACATGTACACATGAACAAATGTATACACACGCATTCAGACATACACATACACACAAACAAAACTACACACATATACACAAGCAAACATACCCACATACACATAAACACACACATACACACTTGTAAGTTCACACATACATGAAAACAAAATTACAAATACATACACAAACAAACGTTATTAAATTACACACTTATACACACATACACACATACATAAATAAACATGCATATACAACTACACAAATATAAACACATTGTACACATACATAAAAACACACTAACACATATACATACACATAAACACAAACACACACATATACACTTACAAATACGCACACACACACACGTACACACATATAGACATACACATATACGCATACACACATACAAATACACACATATATACATATAAACATACACACATACACATAAACACACAAACACATCTACAAGTACACATTTGCACACATAAACAAATATATACACACGCGTACAGGCATACACATACACAGAAATAAAATTACACACATTTACGCAAACAAACATACACACTCTTAAACACACTAACACATACAAATACACATAAACATATACATCTGCGAACACACCAACACATGCAAACACATACACATTTACAAATACACACATACACATACACACATGTACACACACATACACATATACAAATACACACATATACACAAATAATCATACACACATACACATAACATATTATGCATATACACTCCAACACATAAAACCATGCATATACACAAACACAAATACAAAGACACAGAAACATATACACACTTACACCTACACACAGGTACACATACACACATACACATACACATATAAACATACAAAAACGTACACAAACACACATGCACATACACACATACGAGAATACACAAATACAGAAAAAAAACATACACACATACACATAACATATTATGCATATACACTCCAACACATAAAACCATACACATACACGAACACACATACAAAAACACAGAAACACATACATACTTAAACCTACACACATGTACACATATACACATACACATACAATTATACACATAAATAAATGTACACAAACACTCAAACACATACACACATACAAGAATACACATATACACAAATAAACATACAAACTTACACATGACATATTGTCCCCATACACTCTAACACATAAACCCATACACATACACAGACACAAATACAAAACACAGAAACATTTACACACTTACAAAAACACATATACACATACACACATATACATACACACAAACAAACACACACATATAAACAAACAAACATACAGATATACACATACATACACATACAAACCTATAAGTACACACACATACACAAAATTACAAACACACAAACAAACAGACATACATATAATACACACACACATACAAATACACACACTCACATACAGACAAGTACATATTTAAACATACATACACAAATACAAAAACACACACATACACATACACAGAGGTACATATAAACATATACAGATACACACAATTAAACACACACATATACACAAACAAACGCACACATACACACATATACAAATCTACAGGTACACACATGCACACATACACAAATACATACACACGCAAACAGACATGCACATACACACACCTACACATACACACAAACACATATACCCATATACAGATAAACAGTTGTACACATACACTGATTCACACACAAACAAATGCTTACAAAGATACATATACACACAGGTACACATAAATACACATTCACGCATACAAAGATACTCATACACACATACACCATCACACATAAAAACTCACACGTACATACACAATTGCACATACAGAAAGACACACATGAAAAAATACACACGTACACCCCACATATTTGTAAACAAACACATACACAAACATATAAATATGCACACATACACAAACACAAACAAACACACACAAATCTTTACAAACACATAGACAAAAAGACCTACACATAGTACACACACACCCAAACATACACAAACCCAAATAGACACATACACACTTAGACGTACATACACACTTACAAAATAGACACAGACACATATGTACACATTAACAGATACAAACACATGCACACATTCACAAACACAAAAACTTATACACACACATACACACTTACAAATACACACATACACATACAAACCTGTACACATAATCACATATAAGTACACACATTCAAATACACACATATACACAAACAGACAAACACACATACATATACACATACACGCATACAAGTACTTGTGTTTGTGTATGTGTGTATTTGTTTGGTTTTGTGTATGTTTATGTGTGCGTATGTGTATGTGTGTAAGTGTATGTCTGTTTGCGTGTGTATATTTTTGTGTATGTGTACATATGTGTAAAGTGTTTGTGTGTAATTGTGTATTTCTTATGGGTTTGTGTGTAATTGTGTATGTGTGCATTTATGTTTAAGTGTATATGTGTGTTTGTGCTTCTGTGCGTGTTATATGTATGTTTGTTTGTGTATGTGTTTGTGAATGTGTGTATGTGTATATGTGTGCACACATACACATTCACACATAAACAATTACACATACACACACCCACATACAGATGTACAGACACACAAACACATTCACAATTACACAAGCTCACATACAGACAAATAAATACTTAAACATACATACATACACACACATACACATACACTCATTACACATACACACCAACAAACTATCACATACAAATACACATAAGCACATACACGAAGACACAAACAAAAGCACACACATACCCACTTACAAATACACATATACAGATACACTCATGTGCACATACACAAATATGCATACACAAAGACAAATAAACACATATAAACAAACAAACATACACACATACACATACACACACATACACACTTATAAGTACACACATACACATGCACAAAATTACAAACACATACACAAACAAACATACATATAATACACACACATACACACATACAGACACATACATACTTATACTTAAAAATACATACACACATACACAAAAACACACTAACACATACACACTTACAAATACACAATTACACGTACACATATGTACACATACACACATAAGCATACACACCTACAAATACACACATATATACAAATAAACCTACACACATACACATACACACACATACATATCTACAAGTACACACATGTACACATACACAAACTCACATATAGACACATACAGACTTAAACATACATACACACATACACAAATACACACATACACATACACCCACTGTACACATACACACAAACACACTAACACAAACACAAACACACTTACCAGACAAATACATAGTTAAAAATACATACACACATACATAAATACCCACATACACATACACAAATTGAACACATACACACAAACACACTAACACATACAGATACACATACACACTTACAAATACACACATACACGAACGCTCATACAATTACACATATACAAAAACACATATATATATATATATATATATATACAAATAAACACATACACATACACACACATACACATCTACAAGTGCACACATGTACACATACATAAATATATACTCACGCATACAGACATACTTATAAACACACATACTCATACACACAAGCACATACACGCACAAACACACACATAACACATACACATATTTTTATACACACAGGTACACACACACATATGCATTCAAACATACACAAAAATACATATAAACATACACAATCACACATACACATTCACACGTACCTACACACAAGCACATACACAAATACACGCATAAACAATCACACAAACACATACACACATAGACACTTCCAAATACACACAGACATATGCACAACTGCACACATACACACATAAAAAAAACACACATACAAATACACACATATGCACAAACAAAGAGACACACATACACATACACGCTCACACCTACAAACATAAAGATACACACATTCACAAACGCATACACAAACAAACATACATATAATACGCACACATACACAGACACACATACACACATACAAACTTAAGCATACAAACACACATACACAATTAAACACAAACAAATACGTGCAGTACAGTACAGTACATTTATGTGTGTGAATAGGTATGTGTACTTGTACGGGCATGTATGTGCATGTGTGTATGTGTGTATGGGTATGTGTTATGTGTGTATGTGTAAGTGTGTATGTGTTTGTGTGTATGAGTATGTGAGTATAAGAATGTCTGTATGCGTGTGTATATATTTATGTATGTGTACATGTGTATACTTGTAGATGTGTATGTGTGTGTAAGTGTATGTGTTTTTTGTATATATGTGTGTATTTGTATGTGTGTATTTGTATGCGTGTATGTGTTTGTATGTGTACTTGTGTGTGTATATATATATGTGTACCAATGTGTATGGGCGTATTTGTGTACGGTTGTATGTTTGTTTTTGTGCATGTGTATGTGTATGTAAGTATGGGTGAGCAATTTTGTGTGTTGGTGGGTATGTGTATGTGTAATTGTGAATGTGTGAACGTTTTTGTGTGCGTACCTGTGTGTTTGTGTATGTCTGTAATTTTTTGGTTGTGTGTATGTTTAAGTGTGCGTGTATATATGTGCTCATGTGTCTGTCTGTTTGCGTGTTTATATGTTCGTGTATGTTTAATGGTATGTGCTAATGTGTGTATGTGTGTTTGTGCATATGGTGTTATTTGTATATGTGTATGTGTATGTGTGTATGTGTACTTGTATGTATGTGTATGTGTACATGTTAATGTGTTTGCGTGTATATGTGCAATGTGTGCATGTGTATGTATGTATGTGTTTATATGTGTATGTGTGGTTGTGTATGTGTTTTTTTATGTGTGTGAATAGGTATGTGTATTTGTACGTGCATGTATGTGCATGTGTGTATATGTACATATACGTTCGTTTGTAATTGTGTATGTGTGTTTGTATGCTTAAGTGTGTATATGTGTAAGTGTGTCTGTGTATGTGTGCGTATTATATGTATGTTTGTTTGTGTATGTGTTTGTGAATGTGTGTATGTTTATGTTTGTAGGTGTGAGCGTGTATGTGTAAGTGTGTCTCTTTGTTTGTGCATATATGTGTATTTGTATGTGTGTTTTTTATGTGTGTATGTGTGCAGGTGTGCATTCGTATGTGTGTATTTGGAAGTGTCTATGTGTGTATGTGTTTGTGTGATTGTGTATGCGTGTATTTTTTATGTGTGTATTTGTGTATGTGCATGTGTGTATGTACGTGCGAGTCTATATGTGTGATTAAGTTTGTTTATATGTGTTTTTGTGTATGTGTGAATGTGTGTGTGTACCTTTGTGTATGAGTATATGTGTATGTGTGTAAGCGTGTATGTGTTGGTGTGTATGAGTGTGTGTGTTTATAAGTATGTCTGTATGTGTGTATATTTTTATGTATGTGTACATGTGTGTACTTGTAAATGTGTATTTGTGTGTATGTGTATTTGTTCATTTGTGTATAAATATATGTGTTTTTGTATAGATGTATTTGTATGTGTGTACGTGTATGTGTGTATTTGTAAGTGTGTGTGTGTATCTGTATGTGTTAGTGTGCTTGTTTGTATTTGTACATTGTGTGTATGTGTATGTGGGTATATACGTATGTGTGTATGCATTTTTAAGTATGTAAGTCAGTATGTGAGTTTGTGTATGTGTGTATGTGTGTGTATTATATGTATGTTTGTTTGCGTATGTGTTTGTGATTTTATGCGTGTGTATGTGTGTACTTATAAGTTTGTATGTGTCTGTATGTGTATGTGTGTATGTTTGTTTGTTTATATGTGTTTACTTGTTTTTGTGTATGCATATTTGTATACACATACACAAATACACACAAACCCATATGTGTTTGTGTATGTGTATGGTTTTATGTGTTGGAGTATATATGCACAATATGTTATGTGTATATGTGTATGTTTATTTGTGTATATGTGTATTCCTGTATATGTGTATGTTTATGTGTGTTTGTGAACATTTATGTATGTGTATATGTGTATGTGTATGTGTGTATGTGTACCTGTGTGTAGATGTAAGTGTATATATATTTCTGTGTTTCTGTATGTGTGTTTGTGTATATGTATGGTTTTATGTGTTGGAGTGTATATGCACAATATGTTATGTGTATGTGTGTATGTTTTTTTCTGTATTTGTGTATTCTCGTATGTGTGTATGTGTATGTGTGTATTTGTGAATGTGTATGTGTTTGCATGTGTTTGTGTGTTTGTATATGTATATGTTTATGTGTATGTGTATGTGTAAGTGTTTCTGTTAGTGTGTTTGTGTGGATGTGTATAATGTGTGTTGTGTATTTGTGTATTTGTGTATGTCTGTATGTATGTTTAAGTATGTATGTGTCGGTATGTGAGTTTGTGGGTTTATTTTAAATATGTTTGTGTATGTGTTTGTGATTTTGTGTATGTGTATGTGTGTACCTAAAAGTGTGTATGTGTGTTTATGTGTATGTGGGTATGTTTGTTTGCGTAAATATGTGTAATTTGGTTTCTGTGTATGTGTATGTCTGTACGCGTGTGTATTTATTTGTGTACTTGTAGATGTCTATGTGTGTTTATGTGTATGTGTGTATGTTTATTTGTATATATGTGTGTATTTGTATGTGTGTATGCGTATATGTTTATGTGTATATGTGTGTATGTGTATGTGTGTATTTGTAAGTGTATATGTGTTTGCATGCGTTTGTGTATTCGTGTATGTGTGTATGTGTATGTGTATGTCTTACTCTGTTGATGTGCATGTGTACAATGTGTGTATGTGTTTGTGTGTATTTGTTTATGTGTGTATGTATGTTTAAGTATGTTTGTGTCTGTATGTGAGTTTGTTCAAGTGTGTATGTGTGTTATATGTAGGTTTATTTATGTATGTGTTTGTGATTTTGTGTATGTGTATGTGTGTACTTATCAGTGTGTATGTGGGTGTATGTGTATGTGTGTATGTTTGTTTGTCTATATGTGTTTATTTGTTTTTGTGTATGCATATTTGTGTATGTGCACATGTGTGAATCTCTATATGTGTATTTGTAATTGTGTATGTGTGTGGTTCTGTTTGATTATTCGTGTATGTGCATATGTGTATTTGTATGTTATAGTGTGTTTGTGTGTATGTGTAATGTGTGTATGTGTAGGTGTGTGTATGTATGTATGTTTAAGTATGTATTTGTCTGAATGTGAGTTTGTATTTTTGTGTATGTGTTGGTGTGTGTTTTATATGAATGCTTCCTGCTGCATGTGTTTTTGATTTTTTGTATGTGTATGTGTGTACTTATAAGTGTGTATGTGTGTGTATGTGTACATGTGTAAGTTTGTTTGTTTAGATGTGTGTATTTGTTTCTGTGTATGTATATGTGTGTATGTGTATATATGTGTATGTGTCAGTGTTTATTTGTAAGTGTGTTTGTGTGTTCCTGTATGTGCGTTTGTGTATTTGTATGTGATAGTGTGTTTGTGTGTATGTGTAATGTGTGTTTTTGGATGAGTGTGTGGGTATGTATGTTTAAGTATGTATTTGTATGTATGTGAATTTGTGTTTTTGTGTATGTGTGTGTGTATTATATGAATGCTTCATTGTGCATGTGTTTGTGATTTGGTGTATGTGTATTTGTGTACTTATCAGTGTGTATGTGGGTGTATGTGTATGTGTGTATGTTTGTTTGTTTATATGTGTTTATTTGTTTTTGTGTATACACATTTGTGTGTGTGTACATGTGTGTATCTCTATATGTGTATTTGTATGTGTGTGCTTCTGTTTGTGTGTTCGTGTATGTGCACATGTGTATTTGTATTTTATAGTGTGTTTGTGTGCATGCGTATGTGTATATGTGTACATGTGTGTACGTGTATGTGTGTATTTGTAAGTGTATATGTGTGTGCTTGTGTTTTTGTGTTTGTGTATGTGTTTATGTGTATGTGTATGTGTTAGTGTGTTTTTGTGTATGTGTACAATGTGTGTATGTGTATGTATGTATTTGTGTAGGTGTGTATGTATGTTTAATTATGTATTATGTGTGTATGTGTGTATATGTGTGTATTTTAAGTATGTTTGTTTGTAAATGTGTGTATTTGTATGTGTGTATGCGTATGTGTTTATGTGTATATGTGTGTATGTGTATGTGTGTATTTGTAAGTGTTTATGTGTTTGCATGTGTTTGTGTATTCGTGTTTGTGTGTATTTTTGTATGTGTGTATGTATGTTTAAATATGTTTTTGTCTGTATGTGAGTTTGTTTAAGTGTGTACGTGTGTGTTATATGTAGGTTTGTTTGTGTATGTGTTTTGATTTTGTGTATGTGTATGTGTGTAATTAGCAATGTGTATGTGGATGTATGTGTATGTGTGTATGTTTGTTTGCCTATATGTGTTTATTTGTTTTTGTGTATGCATATTTGTTTATGTTCACATGTGTGTATCTCTATATGTGTATTTGTAAGTGTGTATGTGTAGGTGTGTGTATGTATGTATGTTTAAGTATGTATTTGTCTGAATGTGAGTTTGTGTTTTTGTGTGTTTTATATGAATGCTTCCTTGTGCATGCGTTTTTGATTTTTTGTATGTGTATGTGTGTACTTATAAGTGTGTATGTGTGTGTATGTGTACATGTGTACGTTTGTTTGTTTAGATGTGTGTATTTGTTTCTGTGTATGTATATATGTACACATGTGTATGTGTAAGTGTTTATTTATAAGTGTGTATGTGTGTGCTTGTGTTTGCGTGTTCCTGTATGTGCCTATGTGTATTTGTATGTGATAGTGTGTTTCTGTGTATGTGTAATGTGTTTTTTTGGATGTGTGTGTGTATGTATGTTTAAGTATGTTTTTGTCTGTACGTGAATTTGTGTTTTCGTGTATGTTTGTGTGTGTATTATACGAATGCTTCCTTGTGCATGTGTTTGTCATTTGGTGTATGTGTATGTGTGTACTTATCAGTGTGTATGTGCGTGTATGCGTATTTGTATATGTTTGTTTGTTTATTTGTGTTTATTTGTTTTTGTGTATACATATTTGTGTATGTGTACATGGGTGTATCTTTATATGTGTATTTGTAATTGTGTATGTGTGTGCTTCTGTTTGTGTGTTCGTGTATGTGCGTATGTGTTTATGTGTACATATGTGTACGTGTATGTGCGTATTTGTAAGTGTATATGTGTGTGCTTGTGTTTGTGTGTTTGTGTATGTGTTTATGTGTATGTGTATGTGTTAGTGTGTTTTTGTGTATGTGTACAATGTGTGTATGTGTATGTATGTATTTGTGTAGGTGTGTATGTATGTTTAATTATGTATTATATGTGTATGTGTGTATATTTGTGTATTTTAAGTATGTTTGTTTGTGTATGTGTGTATTTGCATGTGTGTATGCGTATGTGTTTATGTGTATATGTGTGTATGTTAATGTGTGTATTTGTAAGTGTATATGTGTTTGCATGTGTTTGTGTATTCGTGTATGTGTGTATGTGTATGTGTATGTCTTACTCTGTTGGTGTGCATTAAGACGTGTTCTAGAGCTTACCATTATTAGGGTACTTCCTGAACTGTCTTATGGTTGTCTCAAGAATACTAGTTAATCTTAAGGCTTACCTGACTAACTAAAGTTCTATTCCTCTAGTCTGTTACTCTTCTATCTGAGCTTCAGTAGACGGTGCACGGGCCCCAATGCTACGGTCTAACTTTTATCTCAATACAAAACAAGAGCGGAGTAGAGAGAGAGAAATATACTTTATTATTATATCAGGATGGTAACTGGTACTGACTAAATTACTTTCTCTTCTGCTGAGAGAGGGTTGATGGGTAAACACATAAAGGAAAAGGAGGATAAAATAATATATCATTTTTATCCAATCAGGAAAGAGTATTTCAGTCTTTCTGAATAGAGTCTTTCAAAATATTAAATATTCCTTTTTGGAAGTCATGTCTGACTCCATCTTTCCGAAGTTTAGAGTTGTTTTGAAAGTCTTCCAATCGAATATAGTAGAATATAGTTTATTAATTTCTCTGTAATCTCTCTGAAGGATTTTCTTTCTTTTTGATTGTGTTGCTTGAAGACCGGCTCGTCTGTGAGTCGATTCCGAAACATCGGTTACCCAAAGAGCAAAGAGTGAACATCAACAACCACAAAAGTATCTATTCCACCACCACACTATCCAGTGGGCGGAGATCCTTCTGGGTAGGCCCGTCGTTGATGTTGTAGGCGTCCTGATGTCCGGTGTCGACTTACCTGACTTACCTGGTTTGCTTGGTTTGTTAGTTGTTAGTTGTTAAGAATCGTTTTTAGATTCACTACATGTTCTAATACGTAGTATCCCTTCCGGTTGGAAAGAAAATTTAAATGTATGTTATATTTTGATATGTTAATTGTTATTTAACAAGCTATAGTTTTGAAGGTGACATAAAGGATAGTATGTCAACGAAATGGCGAATAACGTGTTTGTTTTCAGTGACATGTGATTTGTCGGCCATGCTGATTGGTAATGTTGTTATCGAAATTGAACATGTATTAATTAATGCTCCTGTTTGAAATCATGAGTTATTGAATGGTATTAGTTCTAACAATTGTTTTGTCATACTTCTACGATTGCCCTGTTGTGATTTGTTACTGAGGAAACATTTTCCGTATCTGTAAGATTGTGAAAATGCTGCTTATCGCTTTGTTATATTTTTACATTTGGCTGCCAGTCTCTTATGAACTTTTTAAAGGCTTACAGATCTCGCTTATAGTAGTTTGTAATGGGTATGCACACGGATGACAATTTTCTAGTCCCAATCAACAGTTATTTCTTCAACTGCATAAATTAAATTAACGTCTCTGTCTGCGTGCTTACGATCCAAGGATCAACGTTTCCCTAGATCTGAATACTGTTTTCTATGTGAATTGTTACAATGATATCGTATTGTTAGTTGTTACTATAATTAACGTCGTATAGTAGCTATTTGTATTACATATAGTTCATGTATTTGTTTTATTACTTGTACAAATTTGCATGTGAAAATTTCGATTTGAACGAAAATTCTGTTCTCTGTTGTTTTTAATCTGACTGTTTCGTATATGTTACTCTATTTTAAATTTAGAGTTTGTCATAAACAATAAATTTGTAATATACCTTGTGTATGAGAGATTGTAAAGTGTATTAAAGAATTCAATATGTTATAATCTGTTTTATGAGAAAATGTCATGTCCTATAGTATTTGTTACTCACAGTGTTGTTAACATAGCTTGTGATTCAGTGTTATTAACATGGCTTATGAGTCATTCATGCACATTATTCATGTAGTTTGTTTGTTCTGTTTTTATTTTATTTCCCTATTTGCTTTATTTACAAAATTGCATGTGTGTTGCATATAACTAACTATGGGGAAATCTTTGCATATTTACATATACAGTATTATAAAGTAGGTTAAGTTTGTATCTAAAAAAAATAAAAACTTGTTTTTGGCTTTAAACTTTTTATTTCAAACTGGTGAACATTAAGTATGAGAAATGGATATGGAAAATAACATAAGAGGATAGGTATGTTCCATAGCCAGGGGTAAAATCCATAATCATGAATTTACAAATATAGTTAAATATTTGGAAGAATTTGTTTGAAATGATAAAGATTTACAAACATATGCAAGGATTACAAACATGGTTTGGCGATGTTACAGTTTGTTCGTTAATTACTAAGACGTTGAAATGTTACTTGTTACGATGAGCGTTACTATAGCTTCTGCGTTTGTTTCGGGTAATTACTCCGTTCACAGTAGTGATTATATTCTTTCAAGAAGTATTCGTCCTTTGAGAGATAATATCCAAGTAAGTTAACGATTTCCTTTAAGGGGGTTTCTGTTATTGATGCTTGAAAGGCATTGCAAATTTCTCTTTCTGTATCTGGAATTTTTCGTTCGTTATTAAAGTTTAGGCGGTTAGTAATTGCTTTATTTGTTACGCTCCCTGTGAGGTGATATACATAGTACTCCTCACAAGGTTCGATTGCTTCCAGAGGTACCATGAGCGGTCGCTCTGGTGCGTCCTTTGGCTGGAACACGTAGTAGTTCTTAATTGGATCAAAGTTTCTCAATGTTCCAATAGTATAATCCCATTTTAATTTGTAGCTGTAATTGAGGAAATATAGTGATGTCAATTGGTCATTGATATGGACGTAGCTTTTAGATTCTGTATGTTGTTTGTCTCTAAGAAATGTATAGTATATCAGATTGTGAATTAATTTCGTCTCGTGTACTCTATAATTGATACTTTGAACGTCCTTTGGTGTAGGGTGGAGGAAGTTAAAACTCAGTTGGAAAATCTGGTGTTGCTGTGTAAAGGCGCTGTACGCTGATAGATCTTGAGAGGCTTTTGCCACTAAAAGATCAAAGTTACAGTCTACTGGTAATCGAAACTCATAGTCGTAGTCGTACAGGAAACGTTCCGTGAGACTGTAGAATTGTTTTAGCTTAGGGTATTGAGATTGGTGTATTTTATCTCTACCCATATTTTTCGTGCTTCTTTTTACAGTATTTGTGTTTTCCGACGGGAGTGGTGGAAAAAATTCTGATACACGGTCTTTCAGTGTATGTAATGGTGCCATAAAGAAGTTATAGGATCGAGAATCAAACGGCATATCTGCCCAATTTCGGTACGAGAGGAGTGGATTGTAGTTCATTCCGTGAGGGTTACTAAGATTTTTTGGATCCTTGTTTTGGAACCAAATCGTCTCCATGACCGTCTCGGTCGGGGTCTGTTCGTTTGTTGATTGATGAAAGAACGATTTTCTGTTATTGGAGCGGGGTGTCACCGCATATGGAAATCTTAGATTGTTAGTGGTTGGGATTGTTGTTCTCGCGAATAAACGTTGTCGAACATTGTTCTGTGTGTGTGGTTGATCAATTATGTAGTTGTCTGATGGTGGGGGTGGACGTACTGGCGGGGGGTAATTTGGTAGGGGTGGTGACATATATGTGTCACTACTGTTGTAATTATAATTTTGTCGTGGTCTTGTGTTTTGATAGCTATGTGCAGTTATATTTGTTCCTTGTTCCGATATGTTGTTAATATTATTGTTACCAGTATCAAAAGATTGAAGATTCCGTCTATTACCAAATTTGTTTTGTATCTTTCGTGCTATTTCTTGTGGTGTCTGCACAATTTGTGTTTCATTTTGCAGTTCGACTCTGAATGTTTTGATCTTTTCTTCATCTGTGATCATATTTGTTTCAGTTTGTGTTCCACAGTCAGATGCACAGTCCCGAATAGTCCCGGGGCTGGATCTGCCTGACTCAC
The DNA here is from genome assembly GCF_964194025.1 of Convolutriloba macropyga. Taxonomy (NCBI): domain Eukaryota; kingdom Metazoa; phylum Xenacoelomorpha; order Acoela; family Convolutidae; genus Convolutriloba; species Convolutriloba macropyga. Next base: position 42,405,862 of record NC_134476.1, read on the forward strand.
AACTCAACTCTCCTTCTTCCACTTCGTAGGAGAATGGCGAGTCTGATTTGTATGGCGAGTCGTACTCCATGTTAGATGCCATAGTTGAATGCTAAAACTCAAATACGATTAGTTTAGTCTGAATTATATCTTAGATTTATTATATGTTTTGTTATAATAAAAATTGTTACACATTCTGATCTCGTTTTTGTATAGGTAGTTTATAAGTAGTTTGTTTTAGTCTTATTGTTCCTTGTGAAAGGGTAAATTTAAAAAATTAAAAATAAAATGGTAAAGTAAAAAATTTGGCAAGTGATGATTAGGTAATGTTAGATGTTACTAAAAGGAATTGTTTGTTTTTAGATTTCGTATGTATCAGCCGAATGAGTATCGTAGTATGTGACTTCATTTGTATGTGGCTGATCATTTTTAAGAATATCTAGGCTGTAGCTACGATTTTGCATTTTGTTATTTGCTTGTTTTAATTGGTTGAAATCTATTGGTGGCGGGTTCTGTATTTCTAAAAGTCTGGAAGTTGGTATTAGTTTATGTTGATTATGTTGATTATTTGATGGTTGAGGAATTTCATATGGTGTCTGTTGTGTTATAGGTGATTCGTATGAATAGGGTTTAATTTGTATGTGCGATTGTTCTATATTAGGTGCGCTTGGAATTGGTATTGGGATTGGTACAGGTGGTAGACTACTCAAGCGTTGGTACGCTGGAGGCGGTGTTATAAGTTGTGGTGGTATTGGTGGTAGTGGTTGGGTTTTATTTTCATTTATTGTTGTTAATGTTTCCGTTTTGAATTGTTCTGTTTTGTGTTTTCTTTCTGGTAGTGGTGGTGCTTGTTTCTTTGTTGGTGACTCTAATGTACGTAGTTGTAAACCATGTTCTGTCCTTCGTATAGTAGTGTTATAATGTTTGTAGTTCGTATCCACATAATGTTCTGTCGGTTTATCTCTACGGGTTAATGTTGGTATTTCTGTTGAATGTCGTCTGAAATGTTGAATATGTATCCGTGAAGTATTATGTCCTTTACTGTAATGTGAATTGTTATCATCATTACTATTATCGTTATTATTGTCGTAATCATCTTCTTGTATTTGTGCAACTAGTTGGGTTAGTGTTTGTGAGAATATTCCAAAAATTCCTGTTAATAATATTTTTGTTATACTTGCTTGTTTCCCAATCGCTTTATGTATTGCAAAAGCGTTGTAGAATTTTATAATTAGGTTTGTCACAAATAAGATCATGCTCATCATCGCATAGATGATAGCCATTTTTTCAAGTATGTACCATGGCCAACCAAAGATAGATAGTATCTGATCTTTCAGCCATGCTGCATCGAAAATTTCCTTCCAGTTTACACTTGGTTGATCAATCTGAAAGTTATATCCATTTATGTTCAAGTCTTTTAACCATTTAAGTGAATGTTCATAATTTTTGTATGTTTGTAATAATCCTAATTGTTCTAATTCGAGTAGTTTTTGTGCGTTAGCAGATTGTGCTTCTTGAAGCGGTTTTTCGCGATCTCTCATATATTCGTGTAGTAAATCTCTTTTTCTTTCTTGTATTAATTGTTCTTTGCTAAATATTCCACTTTCGATGAGGCTTGCTTTGCTAAACATATTATCAAGTACTATTTCTTCCGGTGATATTGTTTCTAATATTGTTTCTACTTTTATTGGATATGTTGTCAATCTGTATCTTACTGTTCCTTCTGTGTCTATTGAGATCAGTTGATCGAAATTACTATGTGAACATGGAACTGTTTTCGCCCAAAGGTATGTTTGTCGTGTTAGTTGATGTACGTATTGTACTCTATTTTTGTATAGTATTGGTATTTTGTCGTAACATTGACGTGTTTGTGGTACATATAGTGGTGATGATTTCTTTGCGCATTTGTACATTTTCATCACATTAACTCCTTCTTGTTTCACAAATATGGATCTATCTCCTGTAAGGATGTATCCTAATAGTGGTGTATTCTTTTGTACTTGTGTTAGTGTCAATTGTCGAATATTGCGAGTTTGTTCGCATATCTGTGAATAGAATTCGATTGCTTGGAGACTAATGCGTGAATATATATTACTCATATAGAGGTCCATTTTCATTTGTAGATGTGTGTTCTCGTTTACAAAACCATAATAATAATTCTGATGTTCTTCGTCTTCATATCTTGTGTATGCATTTGACATAATTTGTTGTGGTTTTATTTTTATAAATTTTTCTTCTTCAAATTTGTCTTCTTTTCTTGTTACTTTAAGTCCTGTATGCATATCAAAACCATATTCGTATATTATATAAATATCGTCGTATTCTGTTTTATGTAGTGGTTGTGGTGATCCACATTCTCGTTCAACTAATGGGTAGATTTCAAATCTTGTTGCGATTGAGGATGTATCATTATATTTTACTTTTTGATGTACATCTGGTTTTTGTACTGATGACCATTCCGCGTTTGTTTCTATCCAATATCGTTCCTGATACTTAACCATATATGCATCAAACCTAATAAGTTCGAATAGTTGGCAATGTGTTTGGGGTTCCCAAATGATTGTTGCTTTTGTAAAGGGTGTTGGTAAACATTCTCCCTTGTGGAGATCACATGGTAGTTTTGTTCCCATATATGATATGTCTTTTGTATCAAGATTTAGTATTAATGAGACTTCTTTTATCTCTAGAGTCCAATCTAAAATATCAATTCTATTTTGTTTTTTGACGCCTGATAGGCAGTTTGATTGTGCATTTTTGATTTCATTCGGTACCCACATTGGATTTGTATAATCATATACCAATCTTCCATATGGTGGTACCATAGGAGTGTCTACTCTGAATTGTATATTTCCTTGTACGTTTTCTAGTCTCTTTTGTAATGGTGGGTTTGACAAGTAATTGAACGATATGTTATGCCTTGTTGGCTTGTATTTTGTATTTTTAAGAACGTTAATTCTGGCGAGTTCGTTACGAACTTCGTCTGGATCTAAGATTTTCGTTCTTCGTGCATCTGATACGTAATAGCTTGGTCTGTTTGCTCTAATGTAATGAGTGTGTTGTGAACACCATTCTACTTTTTCTTTGATCGTTCCTGTAACAGCATATGCTTTAATTTCTACAGCTTGTGCTTTTGATAATAATTGAACTTCTGTTTTGGTCATTTCTAAGTCTAATGGTTTAAATTTACATGTGCTGATTTTGTTCAGTTCGTAGTATTTTACGTTTGTTATTTCTTCTGCGTCGCAGTCGTAGTGTTCGATAAAAATGTCTTGAGGTCCTACTGCTGATCCATTAATGTTTTGTCCTTTCAATTCAACGTAATCTTCTTTTGTCTGTCGTTTGTTTCTTTTATTACTTAGTTGGAATTTTTCCAAAATACTGTCTGTTAATTGTTCTCTGTAGAAACTCCAATTTCGTGTCCATTTATCTATGGCTATTTCCCACATGTGTTCGTAATCTGTACTATTCGTGAATTCCTTTAAGTCTGGTGATGTATATTTTGATGGTAATTCATATATTTCCGTTTCAACTTTTGTTGTGTTATTAAATACATGATCCATTAACTCGTTAAAGTTATCTTGATCAGTTACATTTATGTTATTTGTTTTTATTCTGTTTTTCTTTTGTAAGTTCTCCATATGTTTTTCCATACGTTCTTGTATGTGTTCTTTAATTTGTTCTCTGATATTTTGTTTTGTTTTATATCGTGATCTTATTTCAGTGTCTATTTTCATATAGATAAATAATGTTGTTAGTAATAATATTAGTATTATAGATTTTAATTGAAACGGCATGTGTATGATAGTCCTGTGTGGGGATTATAGAATGTTGCAAATCCTAAAGTTTGTTTTGTGTATCGATCGAATTTGTAGATGAAATCAATGCAAACAAATGGTGCTGGTATCGTTGTTGTTACAATAGATGGTGTGGTCGCGTGAAATGGATGGTTAAATATGGTGTCGTATTTTATTGTAGTATTGAATTTTAGTTCTAGAGATGGTGTTGCTAGAACTTCAAGTGCTGAATTTCGTTGGCGATGTGTTAAGTTTAAGGTATTTGTAAGTCTACTTCTTGACCAATTTGTGAGAGTATCTCCAAGATTAGTTGGTCCGTATAGTGTGGAGGTGGATTCCAGGTTTTATGATCTAATGGGAAAAGATATGTATGATCATTAGTTCTACTTAAAGTAGGTGGATTTGGATTTAGTACGGGTGTTGCTCTAGTTCTTCCAGGGTGTGTAGATGATAATCTTATAATGCTCTATGTTGCGGTGGTTGTAGGGAATTTGCTATTTCTATTCGTGGTACGCTGATAGATGTATTTGTTAATGAGGATGGTCTTGGTGTTCTTCGTGGTGTTGAACTTGTACTTGCTGATTGTTGCGGTGATGTTGCTGACCAAAGAGAGCTATTTGGTGATTGTATTGGTTGTACACGGAAGTGTTCTTGTACAAAATTGAAATCTTGTCTTTGTTGTGTTGTTGGCGGTAAAAATGGGTTAGCTCGAAGTTCCGATGTTGTGGGTGTTGGTATAGTATGAACGCTTGACTGGCTTGGTGACGCGATACTAAAGTTTGATAATGTTGGTGTACCTATTCGACTTGGTGGTTCTGTTTGTTCTGCTTCTAAAGGTCTTATTACATTTGATTCTATATCAGTTGATCCGTATGATACTAATGTAGAGTCTTGTGTAGGAAATGATAATGATGCTCTACGTCTACCTCTTAGTAGATGTCGTGTATCTGTTCTTGCTCGTCTTACTGTATATGGGTTTTCGTTTTCGGGGTTTGTTTCTTCTATTTCTGGTGATGTGGGTATATTTGTTAAGTCTGTTACTTCGTTGTGATGTGGTCTTTCTGGGTGATTGTTACTATTGTTATCATTATTTGATGAAGCAATTTTTGCTGTTTTAGATAATTTCAGGCTCCAGAACCTGGTCCGGGTGGTGGATGTTGTATGTACGGTGGGGCTAGTATAACTACTGGTATTAATTCTTGTTCTGGTTGGTGTGTTTGAGCTCCTAGGTTTGTAATCCAAATTTCGTTAGTTGTTAGTCTAATATTGAGTTGATATATGACAATGTTACCATGTAATGGTGATGTGTCGGGGAATCCAATTTGGAGGTAAAACTTCTGTGTATGTAATGTATGATATATCGATTCTTCAATGTCTGGGTTGGTATCAATTTTTATGGGTTTACAAAATATTCGATTAGTCCTAAGCACGTACGTACGAAGAAGTATATTATAATTGCAATTTTTATAAATTTAAATATTTCTAATTCGACAATATCTATGTTTGTTTTACATATGTGGTAAATATCGGGGTGGGTTTCATGCATCGGGTTATTGTACTGGTGGGCTTGCATATACAACTCGTCGGTTGCGTATAACTTCGCTTATTGTTACAATAGCTAAATATGTCGATATTACTACAATGCAAGGTACTAGGAGTATTGTTAGGAAGAATATTACTTTAGATAGTATAAAGTAGATTGTGATTAAGGATTCGTTGAAATCTATTTTTGAAACTGATAAATAAAATGTGTAGCTTTGTAAATGTGAGGTGTAATGCTGCACTGAGAAGTGACAGTTATTTGCTCAATTGTAACTGACACTTAACCGTGCCGCACTACAGATATTATACTGTATTTATCTGTAGATTACTATGACGATTACTGGTATCATATCTGAAAGTTTGTGTGGCAATATATTTCTTAAAATTTTTCTCTTTGGTTTTTGTTTTTAAGACGTGTTTTTATCGTCTATGAGTGTTATAGCGTCTTTTTTACACACAACTATAAAAACTGTTTTTAGTTTGTTAAGGTCAATACATTGGTCTGTTTGGATCTGTTGTTTCAATAAGTTATACTCTGCGATTGTTTCGTTACAAATGGTTATTTGTTTTAATAGTTCAAAATGTTTTTCTCCCCAAAATAGTTTTACTTCTTGTCCGTTTTCTGTTTTTCCTTCAATAATAAATAAACAATCTTTATCCGAGAATTGACAAAGTGTTGTTCTTATACTATCGTTATCAAAATGAATGTGATTTCCAAAAGAGTAATCTAATTTTGCAAAATTCTCTCTTTGAACTTGTATTTTTATACAAAACTGTTTCGTATTCAAAGAGTTTAAAAACTCTGACACTTTTATCATTGGTGGTTTTTCATCACTGTGGTGGCTGTAGTGATGGATTAGTCTTTGGTAGAAGAAGTTCAAATAGTTTAATGAATATTTAAAAGGATTCAGCTTACCTGATGTTGTTGAATTGTTGAATGAAAAGGATAAATGAACGACTTGCGACAAATATGGAAAAAGTGATGAAAGAAGTTATGAAATGATTCAAAATTTGTTTAGTTTTTAGATATATTGAGGTATTTGAATTTCTCTTTTAAGATAGAATATTTTTAGTCTTAAGACTAAATTTTGTATTTGTGGAGTTTAGAATTTTCAGCTTAGCTGAGTTTTTTCGCAAATTTTTCAAATTTTTAAACAAGTTTAACGGTTGTGGTTTGTGCGAGGCAAAATCAGAATTGTGATTTTTACTTTCTTTTCGAAGGCTCTCTATAATGTTGGTGCCATTTTCATATCTTCCGTTTTTCATTTTTTGGATTTTAAGTTGTCAATTTTAATAATTACTGGGTCCAATTATGGTGTTAGTTTCCTCGTTTGGTGAATTGGACTTTCCTCTGATTGTTCCGATGCTCTTTGTTCTCGAGATTTTTGTTTTTCTTGTAATTGGTATGTTGACATTTGTTTGATGGTTAGATGGTATACTTTCAGCATGGTATGTTAATTCTTTCTTGGTGCCAATTATATGGTATCAATAAAGTTAGTCTGCTGTTTTTATGTCAATTATGCCATATCTTTTGTTCTGAAGTAATCTCTGTCATCATTAGGAGGGTTAGTTAACGATGGTTAGTGGCGCTAATGGGTGATGGTTAGTGGTGCCAGTTATTATCAATCAGCTTGGTACTTTTTGTTCCAATTAGCTATATGGTATGTCTGTCTGTTATATGCCTTTGATGGTGCAACTCTGCAGATGGTGCAACTCTGCAAATTTTAATTATTGACGTAGTTGAAATGTTTATTTCATCTACTAATGATCTTGGTAAGACCTGTCTTGTTTAATCACCATTGTGTTAGGTGAAAATATTAATTGGTTTACCCTTTGTATTTTGTTACTAATTGCGTCTGCATGGAGACTGTTTGTCTCTGACGTTTGTTGTTTAAGATATCTTTGTTCATAATTGATGGTGTCAATTTGGTACTTTCTTCCCTTTAATTGGTTTTAGTTTTAGTTTGGGTTTCTAAAGATAACGTCCGTTTCTTTACTAATGATGTCTGTGACATTTTAGTTACTGGAGTTTGTTAGAATAATAATGTCCGTATTTTCACTAATGAGATATATAACGTCCGTTTTCTCACTAATGAGATGTACTAACGAGGTATATGACGTCCGTATTTTAAATGACGTGTTAGTTAATGACGTATGTGTGGAGTTTTTGCAAATTGGTTTGCAAAAATGTGTAAAACGTTCATACTATCGAAGATATCTTAGTCGAAATGTGTAAATGTATTATGAGTTTGACTTGGTGAATATATATAGATATTCGAATGTAATGAAATAGAAATGTTTATTTATGTTTTAGATCAAGTCTTCGATGTTTATGTAATGGTGGAGATTACATGGCGGAGTGTTGGAAATTCTGTATTCCCGTTATTATTCTGTATGGAAGAAGTTATTCTTATGGAAGAAGTATGGAAGAAGTTATTCTGAATGATATTATTCGCATTCGTTATAGCTGAGAATTGTTATATGCGCATTCGGCTTATTCGTTTATTCGTCTGACTGACACATTGTTGAATTTGTTCTGCATGTTTATTCTTTTTATTTTGTACTTATTATTTTGTAACTTCCGCTTTGTCGTTTACACAGCTTATTATGCCACGGTGTACATTAATTGTTTTTGTACCGTTATTCTAATTAGTTCTGTTTCCTTATTTTCATTGTTTTTCTATGTAGTTAGTTATCGTTGTTGCCCTTATTATTCCGTAAATGGATTATTCTGAATTGTTAACAATTTCTAAATATCTATTCCATTTCGAGAGTGTTTTACGTTACTATAACACTCTTGATCTTTGATCTTTGATCCTTTGTTCTTTGTTTCTTTATTATGTTTTGTTCTTTTTGTTTATTGTTAATATCAATCTTCACATATTGTCTATTCCAGTTTCAAGCTTTTGAACATCAAAAAAATAACTCTTTGTTATTTGAATTGTTTTGTGATTTGTTTTCTTGTTTACATGAGAAATTACCCTTGTTAATCTTTAGTCAGGGTTTCATGGGCTACTATCAATACCCATTTGTTTAAGTATATCCTTTATGGATACTTTGTTTATTTGTTTATTTGTTTTATTGATGGAGATCTTCGGTGGTGGTGTGTGTTGAGACGTGTGTTTGACATCTTCGGTGGAGATGTGTGTTGTCAGTTCTGAGTACAGACGCTTGAGTACAGATATTCAGTTGGTAAACGTCGACAGATTTCATCCTAATTTGTGTACTTTCTCCTGTCTTTTATAAATGTTTATCCTTGTTACTAAAAGGTGTTAACGGTTAGGTAACATAAAATTTGTTAACGGTTGGATGATATAACATTTGTTAAAATCATAATTATGGGTCTTGCATCAAATGAGATGTAATAGTTAAATTGCATTGGTATTGTGTGATTTCTCTATGGGTTAGAGGTTAGGTGGATTTGAGCACCTTTTAGTAGTGTTCTTTATATATCTGTTCTGTTTGTTATTTATATTGTTTGTGTACTTTTTAATTTATATGTTCTTTTTTATGTTTTGATTTTATGGGGGGTTATGACACACAAGGTTCGGGTTAGGGGGGGGGGCAGTGTGTCTTGTATAAATACTGAACATATGAAACATATTATGAAAATGTTGGACATAAAGTGTAGGAGTACTGAACACTATTGAGGTGTTGTATTGGATGAAAGGAATATTTTATAACTAGTTTGTGTTAAAATAGCCGTGTTAGTATATTAGTTGTTGAGTGGATAATATTTCCACTTTAAATTGTTACACTAGCTATTGAGGAGTAACAAACTGTATACTTTAAATGGAGGTAGTACTTTAATGGCATTAGTACTATTATTATTATTATCATAATTATTATTATTATTATTATTATTAATTATTATTTATAGTAAAATTTACTGACAAAGTTGGGGAATTGTTATTTTCCTCTTTCGAAGATTATAACTATGAGATTGTGTGATCTCATCAGGCGGTGTGATCTCATCAGGTGGTGTATACCGTTTTGATGTTGTTTGGGTATTGGGTTGTTTTAGCGTTGGTATTTCTTTCGTTAATAAGTAATTTTGTAATTCTAGTTTAATATGTTTTTCTTTCGGAAAGTATGGTACAATATGATTTCTATGTAGTGTAATGTGTTAATTAGTATTATCCTTCAGTATGTATGTTGTTTCTGTGGGTTTATCAATAATTAAATATGGTCCTGTTTTTAGAGGTATTAATTTCTTTGATACTCCGTCAATCTGTTGTTGATTTGTGATCAAGACGAATGTGTTTTTATCAAGTGGTTTCGCTGTTCTGAACCGTGAATTTAATTCATCAGTTAACTTTTTTCTATTTCTTAATATTTTCGTTATGGTTTGATATGTGTCATTATAATGTTTTTCTTTGTCAAGAAACCATTTTGCGAACGTTCCGTTAGGTAGTTTTGCTATTTTGGGGTGACTGAATTGCTTATCTAAGTGAGTATGTGCGGGTTGTGTTTTGCATGCGCTTGTTCTTGTTGGGTTACAGTTTCCCATCTCGTCTGTAGTTGTTCCAAGTTTAATCTTTGTTGGTTTTCTTGGTTTTTGATTGAAAACAACTTCATAAGGTGACATGCCTAATCTTGTCTGGTATTGCGTATTATATGCATACGGAAAAAATTTTGCTTTTCTAGACCAGTTTTGGTACTTTTCGTTGAGTAATGTTCTGATAAATTGTCCAATTATTCTATTAGTTCCTTCCACTAATCCGTTTGTCCAGGGTGCGTATGTTGTGCTTGGTTTAAATTTGATTTCAAAGTAATTACAAAGGTGTGTTAATTCTGTATTTATATATTCCGATCCGTTATCGGAACGAATTTCTTCGGGTAGTCCGAATTTCATAAACCAATGTTCAAATAATGCTGTAGCTGCATAGTGTGCATTGTTCTGAGGCGCACACATTATTGTTACGTAATGTGAGAATGCGTCTACTATCACAAAGATAAAATTATTTCCTTCAGATGTAGGATGTATTGGACCTTTTGTGTCTATCATAATCATTTCATTAAAGTATGTTTTTGTAGGTGCTAATTGTTCTTGCTTACTTTTTGTTTTTGTGTTAGCGAAAACTTTGTTTGTTTGACATTGTATGCAATCTGCGATCAGTATCTTGATCCAAGTTGTTAAGTTTGGGAAATAATATTTTTCCATTATGTTTCTTTTTGTTTTTTCAAGTCCCGTGTGACCAACTGTATCTACGCAATGGTTTTCGTAAAAAACACATAATAGTAATGTTAGTGGCAAACAGATTCTTTGTATTGTTTGTTTCTTTATTCGGATAATCATTTTCATTATGTTAGTTTTTTCGTCAATTGTAATTGATTTAAACTTTCTGTAATACGCGAATAGTCCTTTATTTCCACGTATGTCCATTGTTACTGAATGTGGTTTATTGTTATTTTTCTTCCACATTTTGACTTTATGAAGTACTGGGTCTATTATTTGTGTTTCCTTAATCAATTCTTCTGTTACTTTTGTTTTTTCATCATAGAAAATATCTGTTATTTTTGCATGTTCGAAATTATGTTCTTGTTTGACATTGTTGATTAATCTAAGATAGTCATCGTCATGATGGGTTATGTATGGTCCTTTTTGGTTTTTCTCTATGATTAAGTCATCTTTTTCAACAATTGGTGATTGCCAGCTTTTTGTTTTTGGTTTGTATTTCGGTACTAAATTTGTTTTGGTTTCGGTATTATATTTTTCATATGATATTGGATGGTATTCGTTTTTATCAATGTTAATTTCAAAGTAGTTGTTGTGTATATTGGCTAAAACAGGATAATGTGTTGTGTCTTTGTTATCGTTGTTTGTATTGTTGCAAATACTGTATTTGCATTCTAGATTATTTGCAAATGGTGATTTCGCAAAGAAGAATTTTATGTTTTCAGGTATTTCCACTGTGATATCACGTGTTTTTGTAAAATGTTCTTCATCTATTGTTCTACTGAGTAGGTCTGGTAAAGCTAAGTTTTTTCCTTCAGTCCATATAATATGTAAGTTAGGAAATTTCATTAGTATTAATTGAAATCTGTAAACTCTGTGGTTTGGTTTATTCTTTTGTGTAAAAAGGTAAATGATTGGCTTATGATCTGTAAATAAAATAATTGGGTGATTTGAACCTGTTAATAAGAATTCATATTCTGTGAGTGCGAAAATGATCGCTGAACATTCTCTAATTAGTGTAGATAGTCTCATTTCAATCGGTGTGAAAAGTCTAGAATTTGCTGATATTAATCGCATTTTCTTTTCGGTTGGATGTTGTTGCAATAATGCTGCTCCAATGCCTGTATTGGACGCATCTGTTATAATGTAAAATGGTTTTGTTGTATCTGGTATTGTTAATTCTAGGTTATGTGTTATTGTTTTTTTCATTTGTTCAAATATTTTTTGATGTTCTTTAGTCCATTTGAAATCATTTTCTTTGTGTAGTAGATTGTATAATGGTTGCAATATTGGTTGCATTCCATAGACGTATTTGGCTAAAAAATTTATTGTTCCGAGGTATCGTTGTAAAGCTTTCATACTTGTTGGAGGTTCCAGTTTTTGGAATCCATCAATTCGTGATGTAAGTGGTTTTACTTTTTTGTCTTCGATGATGTGACCTAAGAATTTTACTTTCTTTAACATGAAGTATGTTTTATCGGGTGCTGCTTTTAAGTTCTCTTTAAGCAGTACTTTGTGATATTCAATTAGTGTCTCGAACATTTGTTCGTAAGAGTTTGTTTGAATAAAAATATCATCCACATAGGTGATGACTGTTCCTTTTCTAATTAAAGGGTAAAGGAAATGTGTTAAAATTGAAGCGAATGCTGCTGGTCCGATTGATATTCCGTAAAATAATCTTTTGAAACAATATTGTTCGTTTCCAATTGTGAAATGTGTATACCGCATTGATTCTTCATCTAATGGTGTTTGGTTATATGCACTATTAAGGTCTGCTGTTGTGAATATTGTTCCGCTTATTCTTGTTAAAGCTACATCAACTGGTTCAATTGGCCAGTTGCACTTTGATTCATCTATCATGCTGTTCAAATATCTTGCATCTAGTACAATCTTTAAAGATTCTCCTTTTCGTAGTTTTATTACCGGGTTTGTGAATGTATTTCCTGTTGATAGTTGTTCTTTATTTACAGGTGCAATTATGTCATATTTTTTAAGAACATCTAATAGTTTTTGTATTCGTTCTCGAAGATGTATAGGTACTTTACTTATTCTTTGTTTTTTGAATATTGCATCTTTTTTTATTGGTAAGTTCAATTTTACTTTTGTTTTTCCTACGTCAAATTTTGTTGTTGCGTAGACTTGTCTATAGTCTAATATGATTTTTACTACTTTTTCAAATTCTTCTTGTGTTAAGTGTGAATGTTGAAAGTCAAACATTGTTATGAATTCTTTTTCTTGTTCTAAATATTTGTTAATATTAAATTTGCATTTGAAGTTTGGTTTTCTTTCAAATGTTGCAACTTGTTCAATAGTTTCGTTTTCTTGTATGTTTAATATTTCATCGATATCGTTTTCATTTTCGTATGTCAAATGGTATAGTGCTTGGAATAAGTCGATAGAGTTTGTTTGGTAGAGTTCGTTATCTTGTTTTTTGAAGCTAATATTTCTGTTCATGAAACCAATGAGTCCTGTATTTATTGTAATTCGGTGTCTATTTTTGTTGATCAGTAGTATGTCCATAAAGTATTCTTCGTCTGAGGAAAAATCCTTTATGTCTGTAAATGATACGTTATGATATTTGTTTATTGGTTCGAAATAGAATTTCGATTTCTGTATTGTTTTATCATTAGAGTGTTTCATTTGTTTAAATATCGGTATTGGAAATGTTATGCTTTTCTGTTGATTTGGTTCTATATAGATTGTTTCTCTATTAATGATTGTGTATAATCAAGAGTAGTAAGGATAACCTTTAGTACTATTCATGTAGAAGATAATATCGTTGTCTAGATTTGTATTTGTATTTAACGTTAGTTTGTTGGTGTTAACATTTATCGTCTCAATATATTCTTTGAAGAATGGTGTACCCAGTATATTATGATTGCATTGTGTTACGTAGAAGTGAATGCGAAAATTGTTTTGTGGTTTGTTTCTATTGTTAGAGATTCTGTCTGGTGTTAAATTCAGTGTTACTGTTCCAAATGTATCTATTTTTGTATTATTTGCAGCTGTTAATGTTTTGTTTGCTTTGTCCAAGATCATTTCTGGGTTATTGTATTTGATTTCATTCCATGTATCTTCATTTAGTAAGTTTAATGTTGCTCCTGAGTCTAATAGAAAATCTATTTCTAACATAGGTTTTTGTTTTGTAAAGTCCTGTTCAAATTTTTGATATTGATACATTGGTAATATCCATGTTGGGTTGCTTTCTAATGTATTTATTACAGTATTGCATGTATCTTCATTGGCATTGTAAAATTTATCTAGTATTTCCCGATCTTCGTCTGAGGACTCTGATGTGTACTCATATTCGTCGATTCCTGGTGGATCGTTATTTGGTTTTTCTAATTCTACGCTATTTATTCTGTTTTTGCTATTGTTGTTTCCATCATTTCTCCGTTCTTTTGTATAATGTCTGTTATTTTGTTCTCGTTGGGATGAGTATCCTCTATTATCTCTGCTATTGTTATTTGGATGATTTCTATTGTTACTATTAGAACGTTGTCGATAGTTATCGTTTCTATCGTTTCTATTTGAATCTTTACTGTTGTATCTTTGTCGATTATTCTTATTATTTCTGTTACTATTATAAGGTGATTGTTGTCTTGAATAAGGTGATTGTTGTCTTGAATAATTTCTGTCATTGTATCTTGAATTTGATCTGTTATTATTATTATTATTATATTTGTTATAGCTGTTGCTTCTATGATAGCTGTTGCTTCTGTTTCTATTGTAGTTATTCCTGTTATAACTAGTACTTCTGTTATTATAATTATTTGATCTTTGATATCCTTGAATGTTTCTACTATCTCTGGAATTTCTATTATGGTAGTTATTTCTTGAATGTGATCTGTATGGTGTCCGACTTCTGGAATTGTTATATATTGGTGATGTCGGTGGTAATTGTCTACCATTGACATTATTTGAGTCAATCCTTCTATTTGGTAAGTTTTGATTATTTCTCATGTGACTGTAAAATGATCTTTCTTTCGGTCTTGTAACACTATCTCGACGTGGTCTTTTGAAACATCTTCCCTTTGTGTGTCCATGTCAGCTACAATAGCTACAAAACAGTGCAAACTTTGGTCTTCCTTTAAAATTCTTTTTGTCATATGTATTGTTAATTCCGTTTAGAACATTGCATATTGTTCCTTCGAATTGTTCTATGTCGTTTTGATTAAGTTCATTTATATTATTGCAGGCTATATTCATTTGTTTCAGGTCTTCATTGATATTTGTTGTACTTTGGTTTACTTCATATAATCTTTTGTGATTATTAGTTATTGTTCTTGTTAGGTCCATTTGGTCTATTTTCTCTACTAATGTTTTGAATGGCATTTCTGGTTCTCGTGGAGTTTGTTTGTGGTTTGCATGTTTCTTTAATGCTGCATTTTTTAATTCGTTGTCTAAACATCTTATGAACGTTTGGTTCATAACACTATTTCTGTAGTCCTCTGTGTATAGAGAATAAGCAGTTTTGACAAGTGTTTCTATTCTTAATGCTAATGATCTTAGTGATTCGTTTGTGTGTTTTTGTAATTGCTGTAATATGATTTTTGCTTGTTGTTTTGATTTTTCCGAATCAAACATATCTGAAAATTCTTTGCAAAATGTTTCCCAATCTAATTTTGTTTCACTTGGAAGTGTCGAGTACCATTTTTGTGCAGGTCCCTGTAAAGTATGTAGTATTAACGCTGCTCTTTTTACTTTCCATTGGTGATGTCCTGGTTTATTTACCGGTTCAATGCCACTGCTGAATATCATAGCAGCAACAATGCTATTTAAATATTCTTCAACAGTATATGCTGGATCTGTTCCATCGAATGGTCTTATTGTTGTTGGTACTGAACCGCTGCTGATGTTTTGTTCAATTTGAGGGTCTTCGTTTATGCTCATTGATGTTAATTGTTTATAAAATGGTAAAGGTGGTTCTACTACTGTTGTTTCCCTTTCTTCTGTTGTGAATGAATTTGTTCTTCTATTTTGATTTCCTTGTTGTTGATTACTATGTCTATCAGTATTTTGTATGTTCTCATTTGTTATATGTTCATAGTTTCTGTTATGAAAAGGATTTTCTTGATTTCTGTTATGTAATGGATGTTCGTATTCCGTTCTATAGTTATTTTGTCCTTGTAGGTTTTCAAGAGTTCTATCCAATTTATTAATTACCATTTCTAGTGCTTCTTCTTGTCTTTTTTCCATGTTTCGGCTCATTCGATGATATTTTTCTTCTAGGTTATTTATTAATTTATTAGTATGAGTTGTTACTGTTTGTGTAATTTCGTTTTTTAAGTCTTCATAATTATATTGTTGTTGTTCCCAATTTTGTTCTTGGTTTCTATATTTGTTATCTACCGAGTTGATGTACATTCTGTTGCTATTAATTTCGTCCTTGTTTTGGTATTTTTGTCTGTTTTGGTTTACCGATGGTGGAAATTGATTGTCAAATCTTATTTCTCTTTCATCTGAATCAGAGTTTTCTACATCTTCTATTGTATTATTGTTGTTTCCGAATAAGTTTGATGTTAATAGTTTATCTGGTTTTATTGTTGATTTTTGTTTTAATTGTGAATTGTTGTTCATTTGTGTATCTTTTGGTCTTGACGTTGATGTTGAACTTTTTGTTATATTAAATGATGATGATCCTGATTGTCCTTGATCAAGTATTTTCACGTAATTTTCCAATCCTTCAATGAAATTAATACTGTCCGAGCTTATCTGTAAAGTACTTTCAAAATATTCCGAACAATATTCTTTATCCCAAATATTTTTGAGTTCATCACAGAGATATCCTATTTCGTCAGGATATGTCTCTCCGAACTGTATTCGTTTTTCATTGATGTGTTCAAAATTATCTAACCAAAAGAGGAAAGTAAATTCAGATACTATTTTTATGATATCTATTGAAGCTGTTTTTATTTCTGGTTTTAGTTCTATTATTTTTGTCAACCAATTATTATAGTTTTTGATGTCAGATCTTAATCTGTCATTCACAGACTGTATCTGTTGACGACTTTCATTGAGATATCCACTTGTGTTTCTTATTGTGTTATATGTTGTCGATGTTATTGCTGTTTGTTTTGTTCTATCCTGTGATTCTTCATGTCTTTTTAAAAATATTTTTAGCATTTCCGATAATGTTGTTTCGTTTTGGAAATTAAAATATGTTCTTCTTTTGTTATTTTCATTTGTTAATACGAATGTATAGTTTCTGTTGTATCTATCACTATTCAGTAGTATTACTGGTAGATAGTGTGTCAAATGGTTGCGGTTGGTTTTTATTTGTTATATATGATCTGTCTCTTTGAAGAGGTTTCTCTTCAAATTTAATATTATTCTGTATATTAATTCTGTATTTTCTTGTGGACAATCATTTGCGATAGTAAAAGGTGTTAATTCGTTATTATGGTTTGATTGTGTATCAAATTTGGAAGCCATTTGTTATTCTTTGAATTTTTATCCGTTCTGTTTTTCTAACAATAGTTTTTGTTATATCCCTCAGAAATTGTAATTGTTTACCCAGTTTAGTTCAGCACTGGTCGCACCAGATAAGACGTGTTCTAGAGCTTACCTTTATTAGGGTACTTCCTGAACTGTCTTATGGTTGTCTCAAGAATACTAGTTAATCTTAAGGCTTACCTGACTAACTAAAGTTCTATTCCTCTAGTCTGTTACTCTTCTATCTGAGCTTCAGTAGACGGTGCACGGGCCCCAATGCTACGGTCTAACTTTTATCTCAATACAAAACAAGAGCGCAGTAGAGAGAGAGAAATATACTTTATTATTATATCAGGATGGTAACTGGTACTGACTAAATTACTTTCTCTTCTGCTGAGAGAGGGTTGATGGGTAAACACATAAAGGAAAAGGAGGATAAAGTAATATATCATTTTTATCCAATCAGGAAAGAGTATTTCAGTCTTTCTGAATATTATATATTCCTTTTTGGAAGTCATGTCTGACTCCAGCATGTGTACAATGTGTGTATGTGTTTGTGTGTATTTGTGTTTGTGTGTATGTATGTTTAATTATGTTTGTGTCTGTATGTGAGTTTGTTTAAGTGTGTATGTGTGTGTTAGAGGTAGGTTTGTTTGTGTATGTGTTTGTGATTTTGTGTATGTGTAAGTGTGTACTTATCAGTCTGTATGTGGGTGTATGTGTATGTGTGTATGTTTGTTTGTCTATACGTGTTTATTTGTTTTTGTGTATGCATATTTGTGTATGTGCACATGTGTGTATCTCTATATGTGTAATTGTAAGTGTGTATGTGTGTGGTTCTGTTTGTGTAGTCGTGTATGTGCGTATGTGTATTTGTAATATGTAATGTGTGTATGTGTAGGTGTGTGTATGTATGTATGTTTAAGTATGTATTTGTCTGAATGTGAGTTTGTATTTTTGTGTATGTGTTGGTGTGTGTTTTATTTGAATGCTTCCTTGTGCATGTGTCTTTGATTTTTTCTATGTGCATGTGTGTACTTATAAGTGTGTATGTGTGTGTATGTGTACATGTGTGTGTTTGTTTGTTTAGATGTGTGTATTTGTTTCTGCGTATGTATATGTGTGTATGTGTACATATGTGTATGTGTGAGTGTTTATTTGTAAGTGTGTATGTGTGTGCTTGTGTTTGTGTGTTCCTGTATGTGCGTATGTGTATTTGTATGTGATAGTGCGTTTGTGTGTATGTGTGATGTGTGTTTTTGGATGAGTGTGTGTGTATGTATGTTTAAGTATGTATTTGTCTGTATGTGAATTTGTGTTTTTGTGTATGTGTGTTTGTATTATATGAATGCTTCCTTGTGCATGTGTTTGTGATTTGATGTATGTGTATATGTGTACTTATCAGTGTGTATGTGGCTGTATGTGTATGTGTGTATGTTTGTTTGTTTATATGTGTTTTTTTGTTTTTGTGTATACACATTTGTGTGTGTGTACATGTGTGTATCTCTATATGTGTATTTGTATGTGTGTATGTGTGTGCTTCTGTTTGTGTGTTCGTGTATGTGCGTATGTGTATTTGTATTTTATAGTGTGTTTGTGTGTATGCGTATGTGTTTATGTGTACATGTGTGTACGTGTATGTGTGTATTTGTAAGTGTATATGTGTGTGCTTGTGTTTGTATGTTTGTGTATGTGATTATGTGTATGTGTTAGTGTGTTTTTGTGTATGTGTACAATGTGTGAATGTGTATGTATGTATTTGTGTAGGTGTGTATGTATGTTTAATTATGTTTTATATGTGTATGTGTGTATATGTGTGTATTTTAAGTATGTTTGTTTGTGTATGCGTGTGTTTGTATGTGTGTATGCGTATGTGTTTATGTGTATATGAGTGTGTGTGTATGTTTGTATTTGTAAGTGTATATGTGTTTGCATGTGTTTGTGTATTCGTGTATGTGTGTATGTGTATGTGTATGTCTTACTCTGTTGGTGTGCATGTGTACAATGTGTGTATGTGTTTGTGTGTATTTGTGTATGTGTGTATGTATGTTTAAGTATGTTTGTGTCTGTATGTGAGTTTGTTTAAGTGTGTACGTGTGTGTTATATGTAGGTTTGTTTGTGTATATGTTTTGGTTTTGTGTATGTGTATGTGTGTACTTATCAGTGTGTATGTGGGTGTATGTTTATGTGTGTATGTTTGTTTGTCTATATGTGTTTATTTGTTTTTGTGTATGCATATTTGTGTATGTGCACATGTGTTTATCTCCATATGTGTATTTGTAAGTGTGTATGTGTGTGGTTCTGTTTGCGTATTCGTGTATGTGCGTGTGTGTATTTGTATGTGATAGTGTGTTTGTGTGTATGTGTAATGTGTGTATGTGTAGGTGTGTGTATGTATGTTTGTTTAAGTATGTATTTGTCTGAATGTGAGTTATTGTTTTTGTGTATGTGTTGGTGTGTGTTTTATATGAATGCTTCCTTGTGCATGTGTTTCTGATTTTTTGTATGTGTATGTGTGTACTTATGAGTGTGTATGTGTGTGTATGTTTACAAGTGTATGTTTGTTTGTTTAGATGTGTGTATTTGTTTCTGTGTATGTATGTTTGTGTGTATGAGTTAAGACGTGTGCTGAGGTAGGGTTACCTAGGGAGGTTACTCTAACTCTGTCTTATGGAGTCTCAAGAATATAGTATATCTTAAGGCTTACCTGACTAACTAAAGTTCTATTCCTCTAGTCTGTTACTCTTCTATCTGAGCTTCAGTAGACAGTGCACCGGCCGAAATGCTAAAGTCTAACGTATATCTCAATACAAAACAAGAGCGGAGTAGAGAGAGAGAAATATACTTTATTATTATATCAGGTTGGTAACTGGTACTGACTAAATAACTTTCTCTTCTGAGAAGAGGGAAAACAGGTAAACATCTAAAGGAAAGAAAGGAAAAGACATTATTCGCTTTTTATCCAATCAGGGAAGAGTATTTTCAGTCTTTATTTATTTAAATAATAAAGTCTTTCAAATAGTCTTTTCTGGAAGTCATACTTGACTCCATCTTTCCGGGGTTTTGAGTCTTGTTGTCTCTGGGAATAACAAATAAACATTTAAGGGAAAGGTATTTCCATAATTTCAACCAATCAGGGTTGAGTATTTTAGTATTTATTTATTAAATAAAACAAGTTTATAAATCCTTTTGTTGGAAGTCAACACTGACTCCATCTTTCCGGGTTTTAGAGTTTTTGTTTTTTGAAAGTCTTCTTTACTGTATATCAAAACGAATTAATCTCTCTTCATTCTCTCTGAAAGGTTTTTCTTCTTTTTTGGTTGAAACTGTTGCTTTGTAGTCGTGGTTTTCAGATAATAGATCCCTGGACACAGGTTGCCCACATAGCAAGGATGAACATCAACAACCACAAAAGTATCTATTCCACCACCACACTTCCAGTGGGTGAAGATCCTTCTGTGCCGCTCCAGTGTTGATGGATGTGGTGCTCCTGTTGTCCAGTGACTTACCTGACTTACCTGATTTGTATGTGTTAGCTGTTAAAGTGTTTATTATTTTTCTCTATGTAAATGTTCTTTGTTATTACGTAGTATCCCTTCCGGTGGGAAAAAGAAAAAGAATGTATTTTGTTCCGTTTATATTTAGAAATCGTTTGATTTCAATGGCGTAGATTTCCTGGTTAACTCCTGTGTTTGAATGTTTTTTGTTATGGAATTCCATGGAGAAATTGAGGGTAGTAGACTTTTTGTGGCTTTCTTGGCCATGTTGGATTTTGTAATTGAGATGAACATGTATTACTTCTTGAATCTATTCGAGATCAAGAGTCATTCTGATGTCTGTCTGTTTACAATGGTTTTGTTATACTTCTACAACGTCAAATTATATGACTGCGCTTTTCGTATCTGTATATTTTGTTATAATGCCTAAAAGGTGCTTAGTATTTTAAAGATTGTAATGGATATGACCCAATTTCCCAATTGTTTGATTTCCATTAACGGGTATTTCAAATGATGTAAAATGTTGCCTGTCCGCGCGCTTATATCCAATAACCGAATTTTCCTTTTTGAGGAAAAAGCATTTAGTAATTGTTACAAATAAGATGTTAGTTGTTACGAATGGGTTACATGTGTCTATATGTGCTGACATACATATGTATTATTTTGTTTAAGGTACATATTTGTTTTGTTCAGAATTGTTACTTTGCATATTTCGAGTGTTAAGTTTGGATTGTGAAATTTTCGAATTTCAAAATATTTGAGAAATTCTTTCATTCTGTTTGGTACAAGTGTAATACTAAGTGCTATGTATTTTGTTATGTGTTGTTACAGAATCATTTTTGTACAATGAATTAAAGTTTGCATGTATAAATGTACATATTACCCTAAAGTATGTGTTTTGTTTGTAAATTAAATGATCATGTCTTAACTCGTTATGAGTAATATGTATATGTAAAGTGTTTTGAAAATTTGACATGTCCGGCTTATACATTGTGTTATTCTTTGCATGTATTAGTGTTACTCATAAAACTATTGTGTTCCTTTTTATTGTCTTTTCCATTCTATTTACAAAATTGCATATATCTAACTATGGAAGGCTTTGCATGTTTACATGTATACATATGACTAATATAGGGGTAAAGTAGAAAAGTATTTTTTGGAATTTATCATATTTTATTTCACTTTCAGTGTTATACCAAAGGGTATAACTAGTCATATAAATGGGGGATATTAAAAGTGAAAGGTTATCAAAAAAAGGTTAAAGAATAAACAAATATGCACTGAGTCATCCATGGTTGGATGTATTGTTACTAAATACATTATTGTTACTAAGTACATTCATTACATTTATGTGTTACGACATAGAGGAAAGTTGTTACATATATATTTGTTATAGCTTCTTGTTATAACTTTTCAGTTTGTTTCGGATGATTCGTTCGAGAATTATATTGTTCATATTCTTTGACGAAGTGATCGTCGTTTGCCAAATAGAATGCGATCAGATTTGTTAGTTTGTCCAGCGAGACTTCCGTTGTAGAAGCTTTAACCGATTTTCGTATTTGTTTTTCTAAGTCTGTAGTTTTACGTTCGTTATTTAATTGGATACGATTTATGACAGCTCTATTTGTTACGCTGCCTTCAAGATGGTACGTGTGATACTCTTCACACGGTTCGAGTGCTTCAATAGGTACCATCAGTGGCCGTTCGGGAGATTCGTTCGGTTGAAATATATAATAGTTCTTTACGGGATCGAAGTTTCGGAGTGTTCCTACAGTGTATTCCCATTTTAACTTATATCCGTAATTCAGGAAGTATGGTGACGTAAGTTGGTCGTTAATATGAATATAACTTTTTGTTGTGTTTTTATTTTTGTCTCGTAAAATTGTGTAGTAAATGAGGTTATGAACAAGTTTAGTCTCGTGAATTCTGTAGTTATTGTTCTGTACATCTTTAGCCGTTGGATGTAAAAAGTTAAAACTAAGCTGGAAAATTTGGTGGTCAAAAACGCTGTAAGCGGAAAAGTCTTGGGATGCCTTTGCAACGAGAAGGTCAAATGTGCATACGGTTGGCAGTTTGAACTCATAATCATAGTCGTACAGAAATCGTTCTGTAAGACTATAGGATTGTTTAAGTATTGGGTAGCATGTTTGATGTAGTTTATCTCGTCCCATGTTTTTGGTACTGCGTTTGACAGTATTTGTATTTTTGGAGGGTAGTGGGGGAAAATATTCCGATATGCGGTCCTTTAAGTCATGTAATGGAGCCATTATAAAACAATAATCGCGGGAGTCAAATGGCATATTGGACCAATTTCTATAACTAAGTAGGGGGTTATAGTTACTGCTGTGAGGGTTTGTTAATAATCTAGGATCGTTATCCTGGAACCAAATGGATTCCATCACTGTGGCTGTTGGGGATTGTTCGTTCGTTGATTGATGAAAGAATGATTTATGATTGTTACTCCGTGGTGTTATCGCATAAGGAAATCTCAAATTATGTGGTCGTATAAAAGATTTATTAGATGTAAACTGTTGATTGTTATATATTGTTCGTTCATATACACGATCTGTAGGAGGGGGTGGTCGCACTGGTGGAGGATAGTTAGGAAGTGGTGGCGATTGAAACTCTGTATTCGGTTTGTATACCGTTTGTATGTTTTTTTTTGTTATCTAATATCGTTACTATTGTCAACAATTCAGTGTTACTGTTTTATTTGGCGTTGGACATACTCGGTAAGTGTTAAGTTTCGTACAAAATTTTTCTAATAGTGTGTTAGCTAATAGTGTGTTAGTTGTTCTTAGCAAGATTCACGGTTACACTTCATATGTATTTGCTGAATGAGTGTCGAAATATGTGACTTCATTCGTGTGTGGTTGATCGTCATCGTTCAATATGTCTAAACTATGGCTGCGGTTATTCATTTTATTTGCTGCTAGTTTCAATTGGGTGAAATCAATTGGTGGTGGATTTTGTATTTCTATAAGCTTCACTGATGGGATGAGATTATTTTGAGTGTTTACTTGTGATGGTTGTGGTATTTCATACGGTGTTGTCTTATTGATTCCTAATTGTGGTTCATATGATGTTCCGTGAAATGTTGAAGTTTGTTGTATATTGGGTGCACTTGGGGTTGGTGACACGTGGGGGGTGAATTGTGTGTTGTACTCACTGGTATGTTATTTCCTAAACATTGATACGCTGGTGGAGGGGTAATGAGTTGTGGAGGTAAGGTAGTCATTTTGTTTTCAGTTATTGTTTCAAGGGGCTCGATTTTTAATGGTTCGGGTTGTTTGTATTTCCGTTCTGGTATTGGTGGTTTTTGTTTCTTAGGTGGTGATTCTAATGTTCTCAATTCTAGTCCTTGATCTGTTCTACGAATGGTTGTGTTATAATGTTTGTAGTTTGTGTCAATATATGTTTGTTCTGGTGGGTTGTTTTCATTACGTGTTAAATGAGTAACGTCGGATGAATGACGGCGGAAAGTGTGTTTCCTATTTTTATTGTGTTTAGTATAGTGTGAGTAGTTGTTATCACTATCATGGCTATCATGACTATTGTCATCTTCTTGTATCTGTGCAACTAGCTGTGTTAAAGTTTGTGAGAATATACCAAATATTCCTGTTAGTAGTATTTTAGTAATACTTGCTTGTTTACCAATCGCTTTATGGATTGCAAATGCGTTGTAAAATTTAATTACTAGGTTAGTTGTAAATAATATCATACTGATCATTGCGTATATAATTGCCATCTTTTCGAGAATATACCATGGCCAACCAAATATTGATAATATTTGGTCTTTGAGCCATTCTCCATCAAAAATTTCTTTCCAGTTTACGCTTGGTTGATCTATTTGGAAGTTATATCCATTTATGTTAAGATCTTTTAACCATTTTAAGGATTGTTCATAATTTTTGTATGTTTGTAAAAGTCCAAGTTGTTCGAGTTCTAATAATTTTTGTGCATTTGCTGATGTAGCTTCTTGTAGTGGTTTTTCACGATCTCTCATATATTCGTGGAGTAGATCTCTTTTGCGTTCTTGTATTAGTTGTTCTTTACTATAAATGCCACTTTCTATTAAACTTGCTTTACTAAACATGTTATCTAAAACTATTTCCTCGGGTGATATAGTGTTCAATATCGTTTCTACTTTTACTGGGTAGGCTGTTACTCTATATCGTGCTGTTCCTTCAGTGTCTATTGAGATGAGTTGATCAAAGTTACTGTGTGAACAGGGTACTGTTTTTGCCCATAAGTATGTTTGTCTTGTTAGTTGGTGTACATATTGTACTCTGTTCTTGTATAGAATAGGAATTTTATCGTAACATTCGCGTGTTTGTGGTACATAAAGAGGTGATGATTTCTTCGCACATTTATACATTTTCATGACGTTTACGCCTTCTTGTTTCACAAAAATGGATCTGTCTCCAGTAAGAATGTATCCTAAGAGTGGAGTGTTCTTTTGTACTTGAGTCAATGTCAATTGTCTGAGGTTTCGAGTTTGTTCGCAAATTTGTGAATAGAATTCTATTGCTTGTAAGCTAATTCTAGAATAAATGTTACTCATATATAGGTCCATTTTCATATTAAGGTGAGTTTCTTCGTTTACAAAACCATAATAGTATTGTTGGTTTTCTTTGTCTTCGTATCGTGTACGTTCCGATATTATTTGTTCTGGTTTTATTTTAATAAATTTTTCATCGTCAAATTTGTCTTTTTTCTTTGTTACTTTTTGTCCTGTGTGCATGTCAAATCCATATTCATATATTATGTATATATCGTCGTATTCTGTTTTGTGTAGTGGTTGTGGTGAACCGCATTCACGTTCGACTAGTGGGTATACTTCGAATCGTGTTGCTATTGTGTCTGTTTGATTTAATTTTATTTTCTTTGTGGTGTCTGGTTGTTGGACTGTGGTCCATTCTGCATTTGTTTCTATCCAATATCTATCTTGATATTTTACCATATATGCGTCAAATCGTATTAGTTCGAATAGTTGACAGTGTGTCTGTGGTTCCCACACAATTGTTGCTTTTGTTAGTGGTGTGGGTAAACATTCTCCCTTGCGGAGATCGCATGGTAATTTTGTTCCCATGTATGATATTTCTTCGGTATCTAAATTTAATATTAGTGAGACTTCTCGTATTTCGAGTGTCCAATCTAAGATGTCTATTCTGTTCTGTTTACGTGGTCCTTTCATACAGTTGGACTGTGCGTTTTTAATTGCGCTAGGTATTCAAAGTGGGTTTGTGTAATCGTATACAATTCGTCCGTATGGTGGTACTAGTGGAATGTTCATATCGAATTGTATTCTGCCTTGCAGATCTTCAATCTTTTTCTGTAATGGTGGATTTGCAATAAAGTTGAATGATATATTGTATCTTGTAGGTTTATATTGTGTGTTCTTTAGTAAGTTTATTCTAGCGAGTTCGTTAAGAACTTCGTCTGCATCTAATATTTTTGTTCGTTGTGCGTCCGAAACGTAATAGCTAGGTCTATTTGCTCTTATGTAGTTGGTGTGTTGTGAACACCATTCTACACGTTCTTTGATTGTTCCTGCAACTGCGTATGCTTTGATTTCTACTGCTTGTGCTTTTGATAAAAGTTGTACTTCTGTCTTTGTCATGTCAAGATCTAGTGGTTTGAATTTACATGTGCTGATTTTATTTAGTTCGTAGTATTTTACGTTTGTGATTTCTTCTGCATCACAGTCGTAATGCTCTATGAATATATCCTGTGGTCCTGTTGCGGAACCATTAATGTTCTGTCCTGTTAATTCAATAAAGTCTATATTTGTTTGTCGTTTCTGTCGTTTGGTATTCAAGTTAAATTTATTTAGAAAGCTATCTGTTAGTCTTTCTGTGTAGAAATTCCAGTTTCTTGTCCATTGGTCTATAGCTGTTTCCCACATTGCTTCATAATCTGTATCGTTTATATTTGTTATATTGTCGATATTAATATAATGTTTATATTTATTAATGTGTTTAAACTTGTTTGTGAAGGTGTTTGTTCCATTTCGTGTTCTGTTTTTCTGTTTAAGTTGTTCAATGTGTATATTCATTCGTTCGTTAATTAGGTCTTTTATTCTGTGTTTTGCGTTGTCTTTAAGTCTTTGTTCAAGTTGAAGTTTTGTTTCTATTTTCATACATATATTGAATATTAATAATAATAATATACATATAATTGCTTTTAGTTGAAGCAACATGTGTATGTCAAACCTGTATGTGGATTATAGAATGTGGCGAATCCAAGTGTTTGTTTTGTATATCTGTCAAATTTATATACGAAGTCTATACAAATGAAGGGTGCTCTTGTTGTGGTTGTTACAATTGAAGGTGTTGTTGCATGAAATGGGTGGTTAAATATAGTGTTATATTTGATTGTAGTGTTAAATTTCAATTCGAGAGATGGTGTTGCTAGAACTTCTAGTGCTGTATTGCGTTGTCGTGCTGTGAGATTGAGTGTGTTAATAAGTCTATTTCTTGCCCAATTTGTAAGTGTATCTCCACGATTTGTAGGTCCGTATAAAGGAGGTGGGTTCCAAGTTTTATGGTCTAATGGGAATAAATAGGTATGTTCATTGGTTCTGCTCTTGGTTGGGGGGTTAGGATTAAGTATGGGGGTTGATCTAGTTCTTACGGGATGGCTGGATGGTAATCTAATTTCGGGTATGAATGATGCTGGAGATAGCGCTGTGTTTCTAGGTGGTTGTAGGGAGTTCGGGATGTCAACTCTGGGTATACTTATAGATGTGTTGGATGATGTCTGGTTTGTTCGTAATGGTGTTGTGCTTGTACTAGTTGATTGGGGGGATGTTGCTGACCAAAGTGAACTGTTGGGTGATTGCAATGGTTGTACACGGAAATGTTCTTGCACAAAGTTAAAATCTTGTCTTTGTTGAAACGTTGGGGGTAGGAAAGGGTTTGCTCGTAATTCAGAAGGTGTTGGTGTATGATCTGTGTTTACACTTGAGTGTTCGCTTGGTGAGCTTATACTAAAGTTGTGTAGTGTGGGTGTGCCCGTTCTACTTGGTGGTTCTGAATTTATTGTTTCTATTGGTCTAATGATATTAGATTCTATGTCTGTTGAACCGTAAGAAACTAGTGTAGATTCTTGTGTGGGGGAAGGATAGAGATGATCTACGTCTTGCTCTAAGAAGTTCTCGTCTATCCGGCCGTTCTCGTCGTACTGTGTAGGGATTTTCAGTATCTATACTTACAGTATCTTCATTTTCTGGTGAGGTTGGTATATTTGTTAGATCTGTAACTTCGTTATGGTGTGGTCTTTCGGAGTTATTGTTACTGTTATTATTACTAGACGACGCAATTTTTGCTGTCTTATGCTTTTATGCGCCGGTCTCAGGTCCGTGTTGTGGTATGTGTATATATGGTGGTGCTAATATTAGTACTGGTATAAATTCTTGTTCTGGTGTATGTGTTTGTGCTCCTAGGTTTGATAACCAAATTTCTCTATTTGCAAAATGTAACTGTAGTTGGTAAATTATGACGTTACCGTATAACGGTGAGTTTTCGGGAAATCCTATTTGTAGGTAGAATCTTTGTGAATGTAATGTGTAATAGATAGATTCTTCTATATCTGGAAGTGGATCAATTTTTATGGGTTAAAAAAATATTCTGCTAAACTTAAACACATTCGTATGAAAAAGTATATTATTAGTGCTATTCTGATGAATTTAAATATTTCGAGTTCAATAATATCAATATTTGATTTACAAATGTGAAATATGTCTGAATGTAATTCCTGCATAAGGTGGTGTGAGTTAGGTGGTGTGATGTTTTTATTTTTTATTGAACTGGTGGGCTAGCATATATAACTCTACGGTTACGTATAACTTCAGTAATGGTTACCACTGCTAGGTATGTTGAAACAACTATGATACACGGTATTAAGAAGATTGTTAAGAAAAATAGTACTTTAGATAATAATATATATATTGCAACTAGTGCCTCTGTGAAATCAATGGTTGAAACTTATATTAGTTTGTTCACTGTTTGTTCACTGTGTAAATCAGATACAATGCTACACTGAATAGTGACAGTTATTTACTATTGTAACTGACACTAAACGGTGCCGCACTATCAAATTTCTGTTACTTTTATTTGTATAATATTATAACAATGAGAGGTATCACGTTATTTCTTTGTTCTGTCATCAACGAGGTATATAGCTTCTTTCTTGCAAACTGCGATAAAAACTGTTTTTAGTTGATTTAAATCAACACATTTTGTTTGGGTTATCTGTTGTTTTAATGTTTCGAATTCTGTTACTGTTTCAGAACAAGGTAACGTATACTTAAGTATATCAAAATGGTGTTCTCCCCAAAAGAGTTTTATTTCTTGTTTTGTTTTTGTTACACCTTCAAAGATGAAGAGGAAGTTTTTTGGTGAAACTTTGCAGTTTGTTAGTACAACGTAATTGTCGTCAAAATGTAGATGACTACCAGTTGGGTATTCAATATCTGTAAACTCGTCTGTTTGTATTGCAATTTTTATTACAAGTTGGTTTTTGTTAAGAGAATTTAGAAATTCTGATACTGACAACATAGGTGGAGTTTCATTACAATGATAGTTGTAATGATGTATCAATCTTTCTGATTTAAAATTAAGGTAGTTCAGTTTACCTGTGATTGTAGAACTGTGTTGTGAATGGTTGATAAAAATGTGAAAGATGTTGATATTCTTTCACTGGGAATAGTTATTGAAGTTTTGGTTTACAGAGAGATGATTGAGGAAAGGTTTATAAATGATTGAGAAAATTTTTGAAGAATTTATAAAAAGGAAGCTGTGAGAATATTTTCAAAGATTTTTACTGAAACTGTGATTGAAATTAGAGTTATTCGTCAACTGGGTTGAATTGTATGAGAATTTTTTAGAGTTATTAGCTTGGCTGATTTTTAGAGAATTTTTCAATTTTCTGAGAGAAGTTGTTTGTGCAAGACAAAATTGGAATTGTGATTCTAACTTTCTTGTTTCTTGTTCTCTACAATGTTTGTGACATTTGCATATCTTCCGTTTTTCGTTTTTGGTTCTTGAGTTGCCAATTACTGGGTCTTGTTAGCTTTTGGATAGGTCTTTTTCGATTTTTGAGTACTTTCTTAGATTCTTTTAGCTTTGTTGTTACCATTCTTTCTTCTTATAATTAGTTGGTGTTTAAGATTATGTTAGTTGGTAATTAGTATCTTTGGTTGCGATATTGGTAAGTTTAAGGGTCTCTTTAATGATTTGTTGGTGCCATCAAGTTGGTGCCATTTATTTGCCATTTTGTTATTTGTTAAATTGTTACTTCTTTTCTAGCAATTAGCTTTCAAGTTGATGATTAGTGATGGTGCCATTATAGTCGGTGCCATCTAGTTGGTGCCAACTTCTTGGTCTTCTAATTTGCTTTTATGTTAGTGAGATGTCAACTTCGTAAGATAGTCTAATTGGATTGTGCAAGTTGGGGATGGTATGACGTTAGGTTTTGGTAGTGATTAGTACTGAAGTGTCTACTTCAGTATTTTCTTTGATCTGAGTCAGATCTATTTCGTAATTACCATTTTGTAATGGTTGTAAATGTTAATTGGGTTGACATTTTCTAATTTGTTACTGATTGTGTCTGCATGGGAGTCGTTTGTCCCGTCACTATGTTTCAAGTCTCTTATGTCCGTAATGAACATATCACTTTGTGCCTTTTTTCTTCTGTTAATGATCTCTCTACATATCTGTAGTAATCGATGTATTTCTGTAGTGATGATCCTAATGAGGTTGGCATTTTACAAATGCTACTAATTACGTTAGTTTTACTAACATCCGTATTTTTAACGTCCGTTTTTGTTAATGACGTAGGTTAGTTTATGACGTACAGTTTTGTTAATGTCATGTCTATTTAGCCGAAGGTCGTTTGACCGAATGATATTCAAAGTTGAACTAAATTGTTTTAATCGTGTTTAAAGTTGAACTAAATCAAAGTTGAATGAAACCAAAGTTGGAGTAAATCGTTTTGATCAGGTGTACACATAAACCAAATGCTGTATTAATGAGTGTTGTTGAACTAATTGTTTTAATGTGTGTTTCAGATGTGACGTTATTTCACCGTGGTTCCAGTGTGTTCATGAGGCGTTAGTTCACTGTTACTGTCTGGAACGTTTACATGTGCATTTGTTACATTGTTATACGGCAATAAAGAGATTAATCTAACGTTAAAATTTGTTTTGGGTTATTGTGTTCTGCCTTATTAACTAGTTGTCTTATGAGTTCATTTACATATCAATTATTTCACGTTAACTTACACGTTACGGGAAAAGAGGAAGTTATAGTTTATTAGTTTTGGTAACTTTGACAATGATGGCGAGGACTGTTATCTATATTGTTCCTTATATTTGCGGAGTTCATTATTTCTGTATATCTATTCATTATTTCTTGTTTTGTCTGTTTTAGTATTAGTTTTTTGTCTTATCCTGTTAGTGTTATCTTGTGTGTTGTATATCCTTCCATTGTGTATTACAGTTCCACTTGTGTAATTTGTATTTTGTATTCTGATTTATCAATTTCTACAAAGTATCTATTCCATTCCGCGAGTTTATCAATCGTGGATTTTTTATACTTTGTTATTTCAACTTATTTATTATTTGAATTTTGAATATTTTGATCATTTGTTTATTGTTTTACTTCAATTTAACTACAATAACGTCTATTCCAGTTCTAAACCTGTGAACATCAATACCTTTTTGTTTTTTTGTTTTTATTGTTATTTGCTTGAATTGTTTATATGAGAATTTACCTTTTTGTTAAACTTAATGTGAGAGGTTCAGGGGCTAGTATCACTATCAGTTTGTTTTATACGATTTGTTATTTGGATTATTTGTTTTATTTATTTTGTGTTACTATTGTTGGTGTATTCACGATGGATGAGAAAATGGTTGTGATGGAATGGCTGTTGAAGAGATGGAGGAAGATTTGTGACAATTTTGAGAAGAGTTGTGATGAAGATTTGAAGGAAGAAGTGAAGAAAATTGTTGATGAAGGAGATGTAGTGGAAGTTTGTATGTGAAGAAGAGTGAAGGTTGTGAAGAAGAGTGAAGGTTTTTAGTCGTCATGTGTCATTTATTTTATATTGATGTTTGTTTTTAGTTCCGTTCGATGTTTTTATATATGTATTTGATGTTTTATTATTTTTTGTTCTAATTTTAATAGAAATGTTCTTTTGTTCGTTAAAAATGTTTGTTTGTTAATAGAAATGTTCGTTTGTTAACGTAAGTACATTTCGTTTTGTTTATTCGGGGGAACATATAAGGGAAAATACACACGGGTTAGGGTTAGGATGTGTGTTACGTAGAAATACTGGATATATTATTTGTAGGAATACTGGAATTCTAGATCTATAGTTGAAATGTTTGTTTCATTAGTGAATTAATAGGGTTAGGTGTAGTAGAAATACAGGTTTCATTTTGATATTTTCTAATATTCGTTACAACTTTTGTAATGTCTGTCCATTAAATAGAATAACTTATAAGTTGTCATAGTTAGTTATAGGCATATTATTATAAGCGTGTAATTGGATGATATACATATTAATATGTGTTAATATATTTATTCTTACATGTTGAACTGTATACTTAATATTTATATCACGATTTATAATATGTATTTATTTTTATGTATATTCATATTATTTATTTATTATTATTATTGTTGTTTCTGATTGTTTATTATTTTATCATTGTGACCTTTCTTTTGCGAAGGTTGTATTTGTGTGTATGTTTTGATTCTGTATGGTTATTATTTTTATTTATTTTATTTTCATCTGTATGTGAATTTGGTTGCTTTAATGTTGGTATTTCGTTTGTTAATAAGTAATTTTGTAATTCTAATTTGATATGTTTTTCTTTCGGGTAGTATGGTACAATGTGATTTCTATGTATTGTTATTTGTTCTTTATTATTATCTTTTAAGATGTAGGTTGTATCTGTTGGTTTGTCGATAATGATGTATGGTCCTGTTTTCAGTGGTAGTAGTTTTTTCGATACTCCTTCAATTTGTTGTTGATTTGTAAGTAATACGAATGTATTCTTTTCAAGTGGTTTCGCTGTGCGAAATCGAATGTTCATTTCGTCTGTTAGTTTCTTTCTGTTCTGTAGAATCTTTGTTATTCTTTGATATGTATCATTATAGTGTTTTTCTTTGTCTAAAAACCATTTTGCGAATGTTCCTTTCTGTAATTTCGCAATTTTTGGGTGATTAAATTGTTTTTCTAAATGTGTATGTGTAGGTTGTTTGTTACATGCACTTACATCTGATGGGTTACAGTTGCCCATTTCATCTGTTGTTGTTCCGAGTTTAATCTTTGTTGGTTGTCTTGGTTTTTGATTAAAAACAACTTCGTATGGTGACATTCCAAGTCGTGTTTGATATTGTGTGTTGTAAGCATAAGGGAAAAATTTTGCTTTTCGTGACCAATTGTTATATTTTTCGTTCAGCAGTGTTCTTATAAATTGTCCAATTATTCTATTTGTTCCTTCTACTAAACCGTTAGTCCAAGGTGCATATGTTGTACTTGGTTTAAATTTGATTTCGAAATAATTACATAAGTGTGTTAGCTCTGTATTGATGTATTCTGATCCATTATCAGATCGTATTTCATCGGGTAGTCCGAATTTCATGAACCAATGTTCGAATAATGCGGTAAATGCATAGTGTGCTGTATTTTTCGGTGCACACATTATTGTTACATAGTGAGAAAATGCGTCAACTATAACGAATATATAGTTGTTTCCTTCTGATGTAGGATAGATTGGTCCTTTTGTGTCTATCATTATCATTTCATTAAAATACTTTTTTGTTGGTGCTAATTGTTCTTGTTTACTTTTTATTTTTGTGTTGGCGAATACCTTGTTTGTTTGGCATGGGATACAGTCTGCAATAAGAATTTTTATCCATGTTGTGAGTTTCGGGAAGTAAAATTTTCTCATTATATTTCGTTTTGTTTTTTCGAGTCCTGTGTGACCTACGAGATCTATGCAATGATTTTCGTAAAATACGCATAGCAATAATGTTAATGGTAAGCAAATTCGTTGTAATGACTTTTTGTGAACGTTTATTATAATTTTTATTAATTCTGTTGTTTCGTCAATTATTATTGATTTATATTTCCGAAAGTAAGCAAATAATCCTTTGTTGCCACGGATCTCCAATGTTACTGAGTGTGGTTTGTTATTGTGTTTTTTCCACATTTTCACTCTGTGTAGTACAGGATCTAATATTTGTGTTTCTTTAATAAGTTGTTCTGTTACCTTCGTGTTTTCGTCATAGAAGATATCTGATATTTTTGCATTTTCGTATTCTGAATTTTGTTTTATAACATTAATCAGTCTGAGGTAATCATCGTCGTGATGAATTGTGTACGGTCCTTTTTGGTTCTTGTTAATAATAAGATCGTCTTTTTCTATTGTTGGTGATTGCCAATCTCTTATTTTTGGTTTGTATTTTGGTATTAGGTTTGTTTTTGTTTCTGTATTGTATTTCTCGTATGAGATCGGATTATATGTATTTTTATCTATGTTAATCTCAAAGTAGTTGTTATGTATGTTTGCTAATACTGGGTAATGTGTTCGGTCTGTATTCTCATCATTCGGATTATTGCAAACGCTGTATTTGCATTCGAGGTTATTTGTAAACGGTGTTTTGCAAAGAAGAATTTAATGTTTTCTGGTAATTCTACTGTTATATCTCTTGTTTCTGTAAAATGTTCTTCGTCTATTGTTCTGCTTAACAGGTCTGGGAGTGCTAGGTTTTTTCCTTCTCTCCAGATTATGTGTAAGTTTGGGAATTTCATCAGTATTAACTGGAATCTGTAAACTCTGTGATTTGGTTTATTTTTCTGTGTAAATAGGTAGATGATCGGTTTATGATCTGTAAATAGTACAATAGGATGCTTCGACCCTGTTAGTAGGAATTCATATTCTGTTAATGCAAAAATTATTGCAGAGCATTCTCTTATTAGTGTAGAGAGTCGCATTTCGATAGGTGTGAACAATCGAGAATTTGCTGATATTAGTTTCATTTTCTTTTCAGTAGGGTGTTGTTGGAGTAATGCTGCTCCAATTCCTGTATTCGATGCGTCTGTTATAATGTAGAATGGCTGTGTAGTATCTGGCATTGTTAATTCTAAGTTATGTGTTATTGTCTTTTTCATTTGTTCAAAAATCTGTTGATGTTCTTTTGTCCATTTGAAATCTGTTTCTTTGTGTAAAAGAGTATAAAATGGTTGAAGTATTGGCTGCATGCCATAAACATATTTGGCAAGGAAGTTTATTGTTCCTAAATATCTCTGTAAGGCTTTCATACTTTTTGGAGGTTCAAGTTTTTGAAAACCGTCTATTCGTGAACTGAGGGGTTTTATTGTTTTATTTTCAATTATATGTCCAAGAAATTTAACTTTCTTTAACATGAAATATGTTTTATCGGGTGCTGCTTTTAAGTTTTCTTTTAACAATACTTTGTGGTATTCAAAAAGTGTTTCGTACATGAGTTCGTATGAGTTTGTTTGAATGAAAATATCGTCTACGTATGTAATTACTGTTCCTTTTCGTATTAAAGGATAGAGAAAATGTGTTAGTATTGAAGCAAAAGCTGCTGGTCCAATTGATATTCCGTAAAATAAACGTTTGAAGCAATATTGTTCCTTGCCTATTGTGAAGTGTGTGTATCTCATAGATTCTTCATCAAGAGGTATTTGGTTGTAGGCGCTATTTAGATCTGCTGTTGTAAATCTTGTTCCATTTATGCGTGTTAGTGCCACGTCAACTGGTTCGATCGGCCAATTACATTTTGATTCGTCAATCATACTGTTTAAGTATCTCGCGTCTAGTACTATCTTCAGTGATTCCCCTTTTCGTAATATTATTACTGGATTTGTGAATGTATTTCCTGTTGATAATTGTTCTTTGTTGACTGGTGCAATTATATCGTATTTTTTCAAAACATCGAGTAATTTTTGTATTCTTTCTCGTAAATGTATCGGTACTTTACTTATTCGTTGTTTTTTGAAGATTGCATCTTTCTTTATAGGGAGGTTCAGTTTGACTTTTGTTTTTCCCACATCAAATTGTGTTGTTGCGTAGACTTGTTTGTAGTCTAGTATAATTTTTACTACTTTTTCAAATTCATCTTGTGTTAGATATGAGTGTTGAAAATCAAACATTTGAATGAATTCTTTTTCGGATTCTGTATATTTGTGGATATTAAATTTACATTTGAAGTTCGGTTTTCGTTCGAATGTTGCTACTTGTTCAATTGTTTCGTTTTGTTGTATGTTTAATATCTCATTGATATCATTCTCGTTTTCGTAAGTAAGAAAATATAACGCTGTAAAGAAGTCTATTGAATTGGTTTGGTACATCTCTTCGTTTTGTTTTATGAATGTAATGTTTTGATACATGAAACCAATTAGGCCTTCATTTATTGTTATTTTATGTTGTTGTTTGTTTATTATAAATATGTCTATAAAATGTTCGGTTTCTGATGTAAGATCTTTAATATCGGTGAATGATATGTTTTGATATTTGTTTATCGGTTCAAAATAGTGGTTGGAACTGTAAAGTTTCTTTCCGTTTGAATTTTCCATTTGTTTAAATATTGGTATTGGAAATGTTATGCATTTATTTTGTTCTCTATCTAGATAGATCGTTTCTTTGTTGAAAATTGGGTAAAGTCTAGAATATTATGGGTATCCTTTTGTACTGTGCATAAAAAATGTTATATCATTATCTAGAATTGTGCTAGTGTTTATTGTTAGTTTGTTTGTGTTCACGTTTATTGTTTCTATGTACTCCTTGAAAAATGGAGTTCCTAGAATATTGTGGTTACATTTTGTTATGTAGAAATGAATATTGAAATTGTGTTGTAGTTTGTTTCTGTTGTTTGATACTCTATCTGTTGTAAGATTTAATGTTATAGTTCCAAGTGTTTCTATAGTAGTATTATTTGCTGCTGTTAATGTTTTGTTTGCTCTTTCCAGATGTATTTCTGGGTTGTTATATTGTATCTCGTTCCAAGTGTCCTCATTTATGAGATTTAATGTTGCTCCAGAGTCAAGTAGGAAATCGATTTCTAGTATTGGTTTTTGTTTTGTGAAATCTTGTTCAAATTTATTACATTGATACATTGGTAGAATCCATGTCGGGTTGTTTTCTAATGCATTCACTATGTTGTTACATGTTTCTTCGTTTGCATTGTAGAATTTATCAAGTATTTCCTGGTCTTCATTCGATGAATCTGATGTGTATTCGTATTCATCTACGCCTGGTGGATCTTCGTTTTGTCTCTCAGCTTCTATGCTATTTATTCTATTTTTGTTGTTATTATTGTTATATTTATGTCCGTTCGATCTGCGATCTTGTGATCTATTTCTGTTATTGTATTCTCTATTTGATGAATTTCGTCTGTCTTTTCTAGCATTGTTACTATTAGTATTAGTGCGATAGTTGTTTGAATTATGCCTACTATCGCTGATTGATCTATTTCTGTAGTTATCTCTTCTACTTGAATCTCTACTATTGTACCTCTGTATATCATAATTATTATTATAATTGTTATTTCTGTTATTATTGTTATTATATGGTGATTGTGGTCTTGTTTGACTGTTATATCTTGAATTCGACCTACTGTTGTTTCGACTGTTATAATCATTGCTTCTGTTGTAGCTGTTTGTTCTGCTTCTGTTATAGTTATTTCTATTGTAACTTAAATTTCGGTTGTTATAATTGTTAGAGTTTTTGTTTCGTTGATCATTCGGTGTATTATAGTTATTTCGTGATTGTGGTCTATATGTTGTTCTGCTTCTAGAACTGTTATAGACTGGTGACGTCGATGGTAATTGACGTCCATTAACATTATTTGAGTCAATTCTCCGATTTGGTAAGTTTTGGTTGTTTCTCATATGACCGTAAAAGGATTTTTCTTTTGGTCTTGGTATGCTTTCTCTTCTTGGTCGTTTAAAGCATCTGCCTTTTGTATGACCATGAGAGCTACAGTAACTACAAAATAATGCAAATTTTGGTCGTCCTTTAAAGTTTTTTCTGTCGTAAGTATTGTTAATTCCATTAAGGACATTACAAATTGTTCCTTCAAACTGTTCTAAATCGTTTTGGTTTAAATCGTTTATATTGTTACATGCTATATTCATTTGTTTAAGATCGTCATGAATACTATTTGTTGTTTGATTAACTTCATATAATCGTTTGTGATTGTTTGTTATTGTTCTTGTCAAATCCATTTGGTCTATTTTGTCTACTAAGTTTTTGAATGTCATTTCTGGTTCTCTCGGTGTTTGTTTATGGTTTGCGTGTTTTTTCAGTGCTGCTGTTTTTAATTCGTTATCCAAACACCTAATAAATGTTTGGTTCATTACGCTGTTTCGATAATCTTCTGTATATAATGAATATGCTGTTTTGACAAGTGTTTCTATTCTTAGTGCAAGTGAGCGTAGTGACTCGTTAGTATGTTTTTGTAATTGTTGTAATACTATTTTTGCTTGTTGTTTTGATTTTTCTGAATCGAACATGTCTGAGAATTCTTTACAGAATATTTCCCAATCTAATTTTGTTTCACTCGGTAGAGTTGAATACCATTTTTGGGCTGGGCCTTGTAATGTATGTAATATTAAGGCTGCTCGTTTTACTTTCCATTGATGGTGACCTGGTTTGTTAACTGGTTCTATGCCACTGCTAAATATCATCGCTGCGACTATACTGTTCAAATATTCTTCGACAGTATATGCTGGATCTGTGCCATCGAATGGTCTTATTGTTGTTGGTACTGACCCGCTACTTATGTTTTGTTCAATTAATGGTTCTTCGTTTATGCTCATTGATGCCAATTGCTTATAAAATGGGAGTGGAGGTTCTGTAACTGTTGTTTCTCTTTCTTCCGTTGTATTAGAATTAGTAGTTTGTGAATTTGATACTCTTGTTCTAGTTTCGTGTCTATGATTTGTTAAATAGTTATTCTCTGTGTTTCTATTTTCTAAGGGTCTATTGTTTTGTGTGTTCATGTCATTTATAGTTTTTTCTAGTTTGTCAAACATAAACTGTAATGCTTCATCTTGTTTTCTTTCCATGTTCTCATTTATTTGTCGAAATCTATTTTCTATGTTATCTATTAATTTATTTGTATGGTTTGTTACTTGTTCTGTTATTTCGTTTTTTAAGTTATTATAGTTTTGTGCTTCTTGTTCCCAATTTAGGTCGTTATTATCCGTTAGAGTATTTATATAATTATTATTTCTATAGTTGTTATTTTCTGTCAATTGAGTTTTCTTTCGTACTCTTTGGTTCACTGTATTTGGTATCCAACTGTGAAATCTTATTTCTTTTTCTCTTTCTTCGGAATCCGAAATAAATATTTCATCTGTAATTGTTTGTTGATGTCCAAATAAATTTGATGTTAGCAGTTTATCTGGTTTAATTGTTGATTTTTGTTTTGTTTGAAGATTTGTATTCATTTGAGTATCTTTCGGTGTCGAAGTTGTTGTTACTGTTTTCGATAGGTTAAATGTGGTAGAACCCATTTGTCCCTGATCCAATATTTGTATATAATTTTCTAATTCTTGTATGTAATTTATGCTATCTGAGCATACTTTTAATGTGCTTTCAAAATACGGTGAATAATATTCACTGTTCCAAATTTGTTTTAGTTCCTCATTGAGTTTTTCAATTTCTGTTCTGAATGCTATTCCAAATTCTTTTCTTTTTTCGTTAATATGTTCAAAATTATCTAACCAGAATAAGAATGTGAACTCAGAAATTATTTGTACTACATCTAAGGTAGCTGATTTCAATTCTGTTTTTAATTCAATAATCCTTGTTAACCAATTGTTATAATTTGTTATATCGTTTCGAAGTTTATCGTTAACTGAGTGTATCGGTTTTTGATGTTCATTTAGATACTCAGATGTATTTCGTAGTAATTCCTATGTTGAAGTCGGTATCGCTGTTATTTTTGTTCGATCTTGGGATTCTTCGTGTCGTTTTAAAAATGTTTTTAATATGTCTGGTAACGTTATGTCGTTTTGGAAACTATAGTATATTCGTTTTTGTTTGTTTTCGTTTGTTAATGAAAATATAAAGTTTTTATTTAGTTGGTCTCTTCCTAGTAGTATTACTGGAAGATAATGAGCTAAATGATTTCTATGGATACTTATTTGTTGTATATGTTTTGTTTCTTTGAAGAAGTTATTCTTCAAATTTATTAATATTTTGTGTATTGTTTCGCGATTTTCTAAAGGACAATCATCAGAGATTGTAAATGGTATTAAGTAATTGTTATAATTGTTATCATCTAGTTGTTGATGGTAATTACTGGCCATTGTTATCTCTGTAGTGTTCTTAATTTAGAGGTTATTCTGTTTTAATTGTTAATTTTTCCGTTACGGATAATGAAAAATAATTGTTCGTTATTTCAAAATTAGTCCGGCACTGGTCGCACCAGATAAGACGTGTGCTGAGGTAGGGTTACCTAGGGAGGTTACTCTAACTCTGTCTTATGGAGTCTCAAGAATATAGTATATCTTAAGGCTTACCTGACTAACTAAAGTTCTATTCCTCTAGTCTGTTACTCTTCTATCTGAGCTTCAGTAGACAGTGCACCGGCCGAAATGCTAAAGTCTAACGTATATCTCAATACAAAACAAGAGCGGAGTAGAGAGAGAGAAATATACTTTATTATTATATCAGGTCTGACTGGTACCGAATAAAAGGGTAGAGTTGTCTTGTTGTCTCTGGGAATAACAAATAAACATTTAAGGGAAAGGTATTTCCATAATTTCAACCAATCAGGGTTGAGTATTTTAGTATTTATTTATTAAATAAAACAAGTTTATAAATCCTTTAATTGGAAGTCAACACTGACTCCAGAGTACACATGTGTATGTGTAAGTGTTTATTTGTAAGTGTGTATATGTGTGCTTGTGTTTTTGTGTTCCTGTATGTGCGTATGTGTATTTTTATGTGATAGTGTGTTTGTGTGTATGTTTAATGTGTGTTTTTGGATGTGTGTGTGTATGTATGTTTAAGTATGTATTTGTCTGTATGTGAATTTGTGTTTTCGTGTATGTGTGTGTGTGTGTATTATATGAATGCTTCCTTGTGCATGTGTTTGTGATTTGGTGTATGTGTATGTGTGTACTTATCAGTGTGTATGTGGGTGTATGCGTATTTGTGTATGTTTGTTTGTTTATTTGTGTTTATTTGTTTTTGTGTATACATATTTGTGTATGTGTACATGGGTGTATCTCTATATGTGTATTTGTAATTGTGTATATGTGTGCTTCTGTTTGCTTGTTCGTGTATGTGCGTATGTGTATTTGTATGTGATAGTGTGTTTGTGTGTATGTGTAATGTGTGTATGTGTATGTGTAAGTATGTATGTATGTTTAAGTATGTATTTGTCTGTATGTGAGTTTGTGTTTTTGTGTATGTGTTGGTGTGTGTGTTTTATATGAATGCTTCCTTGTGCATGTGTTTGTGATCTTGTGTATGTGTATGTGTGTACTTATCAGTATGTGTGTGTGTATATGTGTACATGTGTATGTTTGTTTGTTTAAATGTGTGTATTTGTGTGTGTATATATGTGTATTTTTTTGTGTGTATGGTATGTGTATGTGTGTGTAAATGTGTGTATGTGTATGTGTATGTGATAGTGTGTTTGTGTGTATGTGTACAATGGGTGTATGTGTATGTGTGTATTTGTGTATGTGTGTATGTATACTTAAGTATGTATATGTCTATGTGTGAGTTTGGGTATGTGTGTATGTGTGTGCAATTAGATGTATGATTGTTGTGTATGTGTTTGTGATTTTGTTTATGTGTATGTGTGTACTTATAAATGTGTATGTGTGTTTATGTGTACGTGGGAACATTTTTTTGCGTATATGTGTGAAATTTTGCTTGTGTTCATGTGTCTGTCTGTATGTGTGTGTATACATTTGTGTATGTGTAAATATTAGTACTTGTAGATGTGTATGTGTGTGTATGTGCGTATGTTTATTTTTTTATATGTGTGTATATGTATGTGTGTATGTTTGTTTGTTTATATGTGTTTATTTGTTTTTGTATATGCATATTTGTGTATGTGCACATGTGTGTATCTCTATATGTGTATTTGTAAGTGTGCATGTGTGTGCTTGTGTTTGTGTGTTCGTGTATGTGCTTATGTGTATTTGTATGTGATAGTGTGTTTGTGTAATGTGTGTATGTGTATGTGTGTGTACGTATTTATGTTTAAGTATGTATTTGTCTGTATGTGAGTTTGTGTTTTTGTGTATGTGTTTGTGTGTGTGTTTTATATGAATGCTTCCTTGTGCATGTGTTTGTGGTTTTGTATATGTGTATTTGTGTACCTATGAGTGTGTAGGTGTGTGTATGTGTACATGTGTATGTTTGTTTGTTTAAATGTGTGTATTTGTTTGTTTTTATGTATATAAGTGTATGTGTACATGTGTGTATATGTTTATGTGTGTATGTAAATTTGTAAGTGTGTATGTGTTTCTGTGTTTTTGTATGTGTGTTTGTGTATGTCTATGGTTTTATGTGTTGGAGTGTATGTGGACAATACGTTTTGCGGATGTGCGTATGTTTGTTTGTGTATATTTGTGTATTTGTATTTGTGTATGTGTACATGTGTGCTTATATGTGTGTATTAAGACGTGTGCTGAGGTAGGGTTACCTAGGGAGGTTACTCTAACTCTGTCTTATGGAGTCTCAAGAATATAGTATATCTTAAGGCTTACCTGACTAACTAAAGTTCTATTCCTCTAGTCTGTTACTCTTCTATCTGAGCTTCAGCAGACAG
Source organism: Convolutriloba macropyga (assembly GCF_964194025.1). Classification (NCBI taxonomy): domain Eukaryota; kingdom Metazoa; phylum Xenacoelomorpha; order Acoela; family Convolutidae; genus Convolutriloba; species Convolutriloba macropyga. The sequence continues at coordinate 42,448,131 of NC_134476.1, forward strand.
TGCACCGGCCGCAATGCTAAAGTCTAACGTATATCTCAATACAAAACAAGAGCGGAGTAGAGAGAGAGAAATATACTTTATTATTATATCAGGTCTGACTGGTACCGACTAAAGGGTAGAGTTGTCTTGTTGTCTCTGGGAATAACAAATAAACATTTAAGGGAAAGGTATTTCCATAATTTCAACCAATCAGGGTTGAGTATTTCAGTATCCATTTATTAAAGAAAATAAGTTTATAAAATCCTTTTGTTGGAAGTCAACACTGACTCCATCTTTCCGGGTTTTAGAGTTTTTGTTTTTTGAAAGTCTTCTTTACTGTATATTAAAATTAATTTCTCTTCATTCTCTCTGAAAGGTTTTTTCTTCTTTTTAGGCTGAAGGTGTTGCCTTGTAGTCGTGGTTTTCAGATAATAGATCCCTGGATACAGGTTGCCCACATAGCAAGGATGAACATCAACAACCACAAAAGTATCTATTCCACCACCACACTTCCAGTGGGTGAAGATCCTTCTGTGTCGCTCCAGTGTTGATGGATGTGGTGCTCCTGTTGTCCAGTGACTTACCTGACTTACCTGATTTATGTGTTAGCTGTTAAAGTGTTTATTATTTTTCTCTATGTAAATGTTCTTTGTTATTACGTAGTATCCCTTCCGGTGGGAAAAAGAAAAAGAATATATTCTGTTCCGTTCATATTTAGAGACCGTTTGATTTCAATGGCGTAGATTTCCTGGTTGACTCCTGTGTTTTAATGTTTTTTGTTATGGAATTCCATGGAGAAATTGAGGGTAGTAGACTTTTTGTGGCTTTCTTGGCCATGTTGGATTTTGTAATTGAGATGAACATGTATTACTTCTTGAATCTGTCCGAGATCAAGAGTTATTCTGATGACTGTCTGTTTACAATGGTTCTGTTATACTTCTACAACGTCAAATTATATGACTGCGCTTTTCGTATCTGTATATTTTGTTATAATGCCTAAAAGGTGCTTAGTATTTTAAAGATTGTAATGGGTAGACCCAATTTCACAATTGTTTGATTTCCATTAACGGGTACTTAAAATGATATAAAATGTTGTCTGTCCGCGCGCTTATATCCAATAACCGAATTTTCCTTTTTGAGGAAAAAGTATTTAGTAATTGTTACAAATAAGATGTTAGTTGTTACGAATGGGTTACATGTGTCTATATGTGTTTACATACATAGGTATTGTTTTGTTTAAGGTACATATTTGTTTTGTTCAGAATTGTTACATTGCATATTTCGAGTGTTAAGTTTGGATTGTGAAATTTTCGAATTTCAAAATATTTGAGAAACTCTTTCATTCTGTTCGGTACAAGTGTAATACTAAGTGCTATGTATTTTGTTATGTGTTGTTACGAAATCATTTTTGTACAATGAATTAAAGTTTGCATGTATAAATGTACATATTACCCTAAAGTATGTGTTTTGTTTGTAAATTAAACAATCATGTCTTAACTCGTTATGAGTAATATGTAGATGTAAAGTGTTTTGAAAATTTGACATGTCCGGCTTATACATTGTGTTATTCTTTGCATGTATTAGTGTTACTCATAAAACTATTGTGTTCCTTTTTATTGTATTTTCCATTTTATTTACAAAATTGCATACATCTAACTATGGAAAGGCTTTGCATATTTACATGTATACATATGACTAATTTCGGGGTAAAGTAGAAAAGTATTTTTTGGAATTTATCATATTTTATTTCACTTTCAGTGTTATACCAAAGGGTATAACTAGTTGTATAAATGGGGGATATTAAAAGTGAAAGGTTATCTAAAAAGGTTAAAGAATAAACAAATATGCGCTGAGTCATCCATGGTTGGATGTATTGTTACAAAATACATTCATTACATTTATGTGTTACGACATAGAGGAAAGTTGTTACATATATATTTGTTATAGCTCCTTGTTATAACTTTTCAGTTTGTTTCGGATGATTCGTTCGAGAATTATATTGTTCATATTCTTTGACGAAGTGATCGTCGTTTGCCAAATAGAATGCGATCAGATTTGTTAGTTCGTCCAGCGAGACTTCCGTTATAGAAGCTTTAACCGATTTTCGTATTTGTTTTTCTAAGTCTGTAGTTTTACGTTCGTTATTGAATTGGATACGATTTATGACAGCTCTATTCGTTACGCTGCCTTCAAGATGGTACGTATGGTACTCTTCGCACGGTTCGAGTGCTTCAATAGGTACTATCAGTGGCCGTTCGGGAAATTCGTTTGGTTGAAATATATAATAGTTCTTTACGGGATCGAAGTTTCGGAGTGTTCCTACAGTGTATTCCCATTTCAACTTATATCCGTAATTCAGGAAGTATGGTGACGTAAGTTGGTCGTTGATATGAATATAACTTTTTGTTGTGTTTTTATTTTTGTCTCGTAAAAATGTGTAGTAAATGAGGTTATGAACAAGTTTAGTCTCGTGAACTCTATAGTTATTGTTCTGTACATCTTTAGCCGTTGGATGTAAAAAGTTAAAACTAAGCTGGAAAATTTGGTGGTCAAAAACGCTGTAGGCAGAAAGATCTTGGGATGCCTTTGCAACTAGAAGGTCAAATGTGCATACGGTTGGCAGTTTGAACTCATAATCATAGTCGTACAGAAATCGTTCTGTAAGACTATAGAATTGTTTAAGTACTGGATAGCATGTTTGATGTAGTTTATCTCGTCCCATGTTTTTGGTACTGCGTTTGACAGTATTTGTATTTTCGGAGGGTAGTGGGGGAAAATACTCCGATATGCGGTCCTTTAAGTTATGTAATGGAGCCATTATAAAACAATAATCGCGGGAGTCAAATGGCATATTGGACCAATTTCTGTAACTAAGTAGGGGGTTATAGTTACTGCTGTGAGGGTTTGTTAATAATCTAGGATCGTTATCCTGGAACCAAATGGTTTCCATCACTGTGGCTGTTGGAGATTGTTCGTTCGTTGACTGATGAAAGAATGATTTATAATTATTACTTCGTGGTGTTATCGCATAAGGAAATCTCAAATTATGTGGTCGTATAAAAGATTTATTAGATGTAAACTGTTGATTGTTATAAATTGTTCGTTCATATACACGTTCTGTAGGAGGGGGTGGTCGCACTGGTGGAGGATAGTTAGGAAGTGGTGGCGATTGAAACTCTGTATTCGGTTGGTATACCGTTTGTATGTTTTTATTACCATTGTTACTAGGTCTAGTATGTTGATAACTATGCACGTGTGTACTAGTTCCTTGTTCATTCGAATTGTTCGGTGTTCTATTCGAAAACGCTTCCTGATTGTTATTTTTACTTGTTAATCGCTTATGAGTTACCTTTTCCTTGATCATTTGTGCAATTTCCTTTGGCGTTGGTTGCAGTGAGGTCTGTGTTTGTTGATCGTTGGTGTCTCCATCGATCTCAACTCGCATGGTTGTTATACGATCGTCAGTTTGTGTACCACATGTTGAGGCGTTATCGCGAACTGTTCCTGGTGAGGAACGTCCAGATCCAGAGCTGAGTTCGCCCTCCTCAACGTCGTAGCTGAGGGGCGAATCCGCTCTGTATGCAGATTCGTACTCAAAGTCCATCTTATGTGCCATTATTAATGGTTAGCTAAAATTGCAATTAATATGTTACTCATTTACATTTGTTATTACTGAAGAGTGTTACTATAGAATAGTACAAATTGTTACTGATTTACAATGTTATAGGTGTTTTATTGTTACGAATTTGTTTGTTATCTAATATCGTTACTATTTAATATCGTTACTATTGTTAACAATTCAGTGTTACTGTTTTATTTGTCGTTGGACATACTCGGTAAGTGTGAAGTTTCGTACAAAATTTTTCTAATAGTGTGTTAGTTGTTCTTAGCAAGATTCACGGTTACACTTCATATGTATTTGTTGAATGAGTGTCGAAATATGTGACTTCATTCGTGTGTGGTTGATCGTCATCGTTCAATATGTCTAAACTATGGCTGCGGTTATTCATTTTATTTGCTGCTAGTTTCAATTGGGTGAAATCAATTGGTGGTGGATTTTGTATTTCTATAAGCTTCACTGATGGGATGAGATTATTTTGAGTTTTTATTTGTGATGGTTGTGGTATTTCATACGGTGTTGTCTTATTGATTCCTAATTGTGGTTCATATGATGTTCCGCGAAATGTTGAAGTTTGTTGTATATTGGGTGCACTTGGGGTTGGTGACACGTGGGGGGGTGAATTGTGTGTTGTACTCACTGGTATGTTATTTCCTAAACATTGATACGCTGGTGGAGGGGTAATGAGTTGTGGAGGTAAGGTAGTCATTTTGTTTTCAGTTATTGTTTCAAGGGGCTCGATTTTTAATGGTTCGGTTTGTTTGTATTTCCGTTCTGGTAGTGGTGGTTTTTGTTTCTTAGGTGGTGATTCTAGTGTTCTCAATTCTAGTCCTTGATCTGTTCTACGAATTGTTGTGTTATAATGTTTGTAGTTTGTGTCAATATATGTTTGTTCTGGTGGGTTGTTTTCATTACGTGTTAAATGAGTAACGTCGGATGAATGACGGCGGAAGGTGTGTATCCTATTTTTATTGTGTTTATTGTGTTTAGTATAGTGTGAGTAGTTGTTATCACTATCATGGCTATCCTGGCTAGTGTCATCTTCTTGTATCTGTGCAACTAGCTGTGTTAAAGTTTGTGAGAATATACCAAATATTCCTGTTAGTAGTATTTTAGTAATACTTGCTTGTTTACCAATCGCTTTATGGATTGCAAATGCGTTGTAAAATTTAATTACTAGATTAGTTGTAAATAATATCATACTGATCATTGCGTATATAATTGCCATCTTTTCGAGAATATACCATGGCCAACCAAATATTGATAATATTTGGTCTTTGAGCCATTCTCCATCAAAAATTTCTTTCCAGTTTACGCTTGGTTGGTCTATTTGGAAGTTATATCCATTTATGTTAAGGTCTTTTAACCATTTTAAGGATTGTTCATAATTTTTGTATGTTTGTAAAAGTCCAAGTTGTTCGAGTTCTAATAATTTTTGTGCATTTGCTGATGTAGCTTCTTGTAATGGTTTTTCACGATCTCTCATATATTCGTGGAGTAGATCTCTTTTACGTTCTTGTATTAGTTGTTCTTTACTATAAATGCCACTTTCTATTAAACTTGCTTTACTAAACATGTTATCTAAAACTATTTCCTCGGGTGATATAGTGTTCAATATCGTTTCTACTTTTACTGGGTAGGGTGTTACTCTATATCGTGCTGTTCCTTCAGTGTCTATTGAGATGAGTTGATCAAAGTTACTATGTGAACAGGGTACTGTTTTTGCCCATAAGTATGTTTGTCTTGTTAGTTGGTGTACATATTGTACTCTGTTCTTGTATAGAATTGGAATTTTATCGTAACATTCGCGTGTTTGTGGTACATAAAGAGGTGATGATTTCTTCGCACATTTATACATTTTCAAGACGTTTACGCCTTCTTGTTTCACAAAAATGGATCTGTCTCCAGTAAGAATGTATCCTAAGAGTGGAGTGTTCTTTTGTACTTGAGTCAATGTTAATTGTCTGAGGTTTCGAGTTTGTTCGCAAATTTGTGAATAGAATTCTATTGCTTGTAAGCTAATTCGAGAGTAAATGTTACTCATATATAGGTCCATTTTCAAATTAAGGTGAGTTTCTTCGTTTACAAAACCATAATAGTATTGGTGGTTTTCTTTGTCTTCGTATCGTGTACGTTCCGATATTATTTGTTCTGGTTTTATTTTAATAAATTTTTCATCGTCAAATTTGTCTTTTTTCTTTGTTACTTTTTGTCCTGTGTGCATGTCAAATCCATATTCATATATTATGTATATATCGTCGTATTCTGTTTTGTGTAGTGGTTGTGGTGAACCGCATTCACGTTCGACTAGTGGGTATACTTCGAATCGTGTTGCTATTGTGTCTGTTTGATTTAATTTTATTTTCTTTGTGATGTCTGGTTGTTGGACTGTGGTCCATTCTGCATTTGTTTCTATCCAATATCTATCTTGATATTTTACCATAAATGCGTCAAATCGTATTAGTTCGAATAGTTGACAGTGTGTCTGTGGTTCCCACACAATTGTTGCTTTTGTTAGTGGTGTGGGTAAACATTCTCCCTTGCGGAGATCGCATGGTAATTTTGTTCCCATGTATGATATTTCTTCGGTATCTAAATTTAATATTAGTGAGACTTCTCGTATTTCGAGTGTCCAATCTAAGATGTCTATTCTGTTCTGTTTACGTGGTCCTTTCATACAGTTGGACTGTGCGTTTTTAATTGCGCTAGGTATCCAAAGTGGGTTTGTGTAATCGTATACAATTCGTCCGTATGGTGGTACTAGTGGAATGTTCATATCGAATTGTATTCTGCCTTGCAGATCTTCAATCTTTTTCTGTAATGGTGGATTTGCAATAAAGTTGAATGATATATTGTATCTTGTAGGTTTATATTGTGTGTTTTTTAGTAAGTTTATTCTAGCGAGTTCGTTACGAACTTCGTCTGCATCGAGTATTTTTGTTCATTGTGCGTCGGAAACGTAATAGCTAGGTCTATTTGCTCTTATGTAGTTGGTGTGTTGTGAACACCATTCTACACGTTCTTTGATTGTTCCTGCAACTGCGTATGCTTTGATTTCTACTGCTTGTGCTTTTGATAAAAGTTGTACTTCTGTCTTTGTCATGTCAAGATCTAGTGGTTTGAATTTACATGTGCTGATTTTATTTAGTTCGTAGTATTTTACGTTTGTGATTTCTTCTGCATCACAGTCGTAATGCTCTATGAATATATCCTGTGGTCCTGTTGCGGAACCATTAATGTTCTGTCCTGTTAATTCAATAAAGTCTATATTTGTTTGTCGTTTCTGTCGTTTGGTATTCAAGTTAAATTTATTTAGAAAGCTATCTGTTAGTCTTTCTGTGTAGAAATTCCAGTTTCTTGTCCATTGGTCTATAGCTGTTTCCCACATTGCTTCATAATCTGTATCGTTTATATTTGTTATATTGTCGATATTAATATAATGTTTATATTTATTAATGTGTTTAAACTTGTTTGTGAAGGTGTTTGTTCCATTTCGTGTTCTGTTTTTCTGTTTAAGTTGTTCAATGTGTATATTCATTCGTTCGTTAATTAGGTCTTTTATTCTGTGTTTTGCGTTGTCTTTAAGTCTTTGTTCATGTTGAAGTTTTGTTTCTATTTTCATACATATATAGAATATTAATAATAATAATATACATATAATGGCTTTTAGTTGAAGCGACATGTGTATGTCAATCCTGTATGTGGATTATAGAATGTGGCGAATCCAAGTGTTTGTTTTGTATATCTGTCAAATTTATATACGAAGTCTATACAAATGAAGGGTGCTGGTATTGTGGTTGTTACAATTGAAGGTGTTGTTGCATGAAATGGTTGGTTAAATATAGTGTTATATTTGATTGTAGTATTAAATTTCAATTCGAGAGATGGTGTTGCTAGAACTTCTAGTGCTGAATTGCAATGTCGTGCTGTGAGATTGAGTGTGTTAGTAAGTCTATTTCTTGCCCAATTTGTAAGTGTATCTCCAAGATTTGTAGGTCCGTATAAAGGAGGAGGTGGGTTCCAAGTTTTATGGTCTAATGGGAATAAATAGGTATGTTCATTGGTTCTGCTCTTGGTTGGGGGGTTAGGATTGAGTATGGGGGTTGATCTAGTTCTTCCGGGTTGGCTGGATGGTAATCTAATTTCGGGTATGAATGATGCTGGAGATAGCGCTGTGTTTCTAGGTGGTTGTAGGGAGTTCGGGATGTCAACTCTGGGTATACTTATAGATGTGTTGGATGATGTCTGGTTTGTTCGTAATGGTGTTGTGCTTGTACTAGTTGATTGGGGGGATGTTGCTGACCAAAGTGAACTGTTGGGTGATTGCAATGGTTGTACACGGAAATGTTCTTGCACAAAGTTAAAATCTTGTCTTTGTTGAAACGTTGGGGGTAGGAAAGGGTTTGCTCGTAATTCAGAAGGTGTTGGTGTATGATCTGTGTTTACACTTGAGTGTTCGCTTGGTGAGCTTATACTAAAGTTGTGTAGTGTGGGTGTGCCCGTTCTACTTGGTGGTTCTGAATTTATTGTTTCTATTGGTCTAATGATATTAGATTCTATGTCTGTTGAACCGTAAGAAACTAGTGTAGATTCTTGTGTGGGGAAGGATAGAGATGATCTACGTCTTGCTCTAAGAAGTTCTCGTCTATCCGGCCGTCCTCGTCGTACTGTGTAGGGATTTTCAGTATCTATACTTACATTATCTTCATTTTCTGGTGAGGTTGGTATATTTGTTAGATCTGTAACTTCGTTATGGTGTGGTCTTTCGGAGTTATTGTTACTGTTATTATTACTAGACGACGCAATTTTTGCTGTTTTATGCGCTGTTTTATGCGTTTATGCGCCGGTCTCAGGTCCGTGTTGTGGTATGTGTATATATGGTGGTGCTAATATTAGTACTGGTATAAATTCTTGTTCTGGTGTATGTGTTTGTGCTCCTAGGTTTGATATCCAAATTTCTCTATTTGCAATATGTAACTGTAGTTGGTAAATAATGACAGTACCGTATAACGGTGAGTTTTCGGGAAATCCTATTTGTAGGTAGAATCTTTGTGAATGTAATGTGTAATAGATAGATTCTTCTATATCTGGAAGTGGATCAATTTTTATGGGTTAAGAAAATATTCTGCTAAACTTAAACACATTCGTATGAAAAAGTATATTATTAGTGCTATTCTGATGAATTTAAATATTTCGAGTTCAATAATATCAATATTTGATTTACAAACGTGAAATATGTCTGAGTGTAATTCCTGCATAAGGTGGTGTGAGTTAGGTGGTGTGATGTTTTTGTGTGTGATGTTGTGTATGATTTATTGAACTGGTGGGCTAGCGTATATAACTCTACGGTTACGTATAACTGCGGTAATGGTTACCACTGCTAGGTATGTTGAAACAACTATTATACACGGTATTAAGAAGATTGTTAAGAAAAATAGTACTTTAGATAATAATATATATATTGCAACTAGTGCCTCTGTGAAATCAATGGTTGAAACTTATATTAGTTTGTTCACTATTTGTTCACTGTGTAAATCAGATACAATGCTACACTGAATAGTGACAGTTATTTACTATTGTAACTGACACTAAACGGTGCCGCACTATCAAATTTCTGTTACGTTTATTTGTATAATATTATAACAATGAGAGGTATCATGTTATTTCTTTGTTCTGTCATCAGCGAGGAATATAGCTTCTTTCTTGCAAACTGCGATAAAAACTGTTTTTAGTTGATTTAAATCAACACACTTTGTTTGTGTTATCTGTTGTTTTAATGTTTCGAATTCAGTTACTGTTTCAGAACAAGGTAACGTATACTTAAGTATATCAAAATGGTGTTCTCCCCAAAAGAGTTTTATTTCTTCTTTTGTTTTTGTTACACCTTCAAAGATGAAGAGGTAGTTTTTTGGTGAAACTTTGCAGTTTGTTAGTACAACGTAATCGTCGTCAAAATGTAGATGACTACCAGTTGGGTATTCAATATCTGTAAACTCGTCTGTTTGTATTGCAATTTTTATTACAAGTTGGTTTTTGTTAAGAGAATTTAGAAATTCTGATACTGACAACATAGGTGGGGTTTCATTACAATGATAGTTGTAATGATGTATCAATCTTTCTGATATAAAATTAAGGTAGTTCAGTTTACCTGTGATTGTAGAACTGTGTTGTGAATGGTTGATAAAAATGTGAAAGATGTTGATATTCTTTCACTGGGAGTAGTTATTGAAGTTTTGATTTACAGAAAGATGGTTGAGGAAAGGTTTATAGATGATTGAGAAAATTTTTGAAGAATTTATAAAAAGGAATCTGTGAGAATATTTTCAGAGATTTTTATTGAAACTGTGATTGAAATTAGAGTTATTCGTCAACTGAGTTGAATTTTATGAGAATTTTTTAGAGTTTTCAGCTTAGCTGATTTTTAGAGAATTTTTCAATTTTCGGAGAGAAGTTGTTTGTGCAAGACAAAATTGGAATTGTGATTCTAACTTTCCTGTTTCTTGTTCTCTACAATGTTTGTGACATTTGCATATCTTCCGTTTTTCGTTTTTGGTTCTTGAGTTGCCAATTACTGGGTCTTGTTAGTTTTTGGATAGGTCTTTTTCAATTTTTGAGTACTTTCTTAGATTCTTTTAGCTTTGTTGTTACCATTCTTTCTTCTTATAATTAGTTGGTGTTTATGATTATGTTAGTTGGTAATTAGTATCTTTGGTTGCGATATTGGTAAGTTTAAGGGTCTCTTTTGTTGGTGCCATCAAGTTGGTGCCATTTATTTGCCATTTTGTTATTTGTTAAATTGTTACTTCTTTCCTAGCAATTAGCTTTCAAGTTGATGATTAGTGATGGTGCCATTATAGTCGGTGCCATCTATTTGGTGCCAACTTCTTGGTCTTCTAATTTGCTTTTATGTTAGTGAGATGTCAACTTCGTAAAATAGTCTAATTGGATGGTGCAAGTTGGGGATGGTATGACGTTGGGGATGGTATGACGTTAGGTTCTGGTAGTGATTAGTACTGAAGTGTCTACTTCAGTATTTTCTTTGATCTGTGTCAGATCTATTTCGTAATTACCATTTTGTAATGGTTGTAAATGTTAATTGGGTTGACATTTTCTAATTTGTTACTGATTGTGTCTGCATGGGAGTCGTTTGTCCCGTCACTGTGTTTCAAGTCTCTTATGTCCGCAAGGAACATATCACGTTGTGCCTTTTTTCTTCTGTTAATGATCTCTCTACATATCTGTAGTAATCGATGTATTTCTGTAGTGATGATCCTAATGAGGTTGGCATTTTACAAATGCTACTAATTACGTTAGTTTTACTAACATTCGTATTTTTAACGTCCGTTTTTGTTAATGACGTAGGTTAGTTTATGACGTACAGTTTTGTTAATGTCATGTCTATTTAGCCAAAGGTCGTTTGACCGAATGATATTCAAAGTTGAACTAAATTGTTTTAATCGTGTTTAAAGTTGAACTAAATCAAAGTTGAATGAAACCAAAGTTGGAGTAAATCGTTTTGATCAGGTGTACACATAAACCAAATGCTGTATTAATGTGTGTTGTTGAACTAATTGTTTTAATGTGTGTTTCAGATGTGACGTTATTTCACCATGGTTCCAGTGTGTTCATGAGGCGTTAGTTCATTGTTACTGTCTGGAACGTTTACATGTGCATTTGTTACATTGTTATACGGCAATAAAGAGATTAATCTAACGTTAAAATTTGTTTTGGTTTATTGTGTTCTGCTTTATTAACTAGTTGTCTTATGAGTTCATTTACATATCAATTATTTCACGTTAACTTACACGTTACGGGAAAAGAGGAAGTTATAGTTTATTAGTTTTGGTAACTTTGACAATGATGGCGACGACTGTTATCTATATTGTTCCTTATATTTGAGGAGTTCATTATTTCTGTATATCTATTCATTATTTCCTGTTTTATCTGTTTTAGTATTAGTTTTTTGTTTTATCCTGTTAGTGTTATCTTGTGTGTTGTATATCCTTTCCATTTTTATATTTTGTATTTACTATTCTGATTTATCAATTTCTACAAAGTATCTATTCCATTCCGCGAGTTTATCAATCGTGGATTTTTTATATTTTGTTATTTGAACTTATTTGTTATTTGAACTTTGGATATTTTGATTGATTGTTTATTGTTTTACTTCAATTGAACTACAATAACGTCTATTCCAGTTCTAAACCTGTGAACATCAATACCTTTTTGTTTTTTGTTTTTGTTGTTATTTGCTTGAATTGTTTATATGAAAATTTACCTTTTTGTTAAACTTAATGTGAGAGGTTCAGGGGCTAGTATCAATATCAGTTTGTTTTATACGATTTGTTATTTGGATTATTTGTTTTATTTATTTTGTGTTACCATGTTGGTGTATTCACGATGAATGAGAAAATGGAATTGCTGTTGATGGAATTGCTGTGATTGGATTGTTGTGACGGAATTGCTGTTGATGAGATGGAGGAAGATTTGTGACAATTTTGAGAAGAGTTGTGATGAAGATTTGAAGGAAGAAGTGAAGAAAGTTGTTGATGAAGGAGATGTAGTGGAAGTTTGTATGTGAAGAAGAGTGAAGGTTGTGAAGAAGGATGGAGGTTTTTAGTCGTCATGTGTCATTTATTTTATATTGATGTTTGTTTTTAATTCCTTTCGATGTTTTTATATATGTATTTGATGTTTTATTATTTTTGTTCTAATTTTAATAGAAATGTTCTTTTGTTAGTTAAAAATGTTTGTTTGTTAATAGAAATGATCGTTTGTTAACATAAATACATTTCGTTTTGTTTATTCGGGGGAACATATACGGAAAAATACACACGGGTTAGGGTTATAATGTGTGTTACGTAGAAATACTGGATACATTATTTGTAGGAATACTGGGATTCTAGATCTATAGTTGAAATGTTTGTTTCATTAATGAATTAATAGGGTTAGGTGTAGTAGAAATACAGGTTTCATTTTGATATTTTCTAATATTCGTTACAACTTTTGCAATGTCTGTCCATTGAATAGAATAACTTATAAGTTTTCATAGTTAGTTATATGCATATTATTATAAGCGTGTAACTGGATGATATACATATTAATATGTGTTAATATATTTATTCTTACATGTTTAACTGTATACTTAATATTTATATCACGATTTATAATATGTATTTATTATTATATATCTTCATATTATTTATTTATTATTATTATTGTTGTTTCTAATTGTTTATTATTTTATCGTTGTGACCTTTCTTTTGCGAAGGTTGTATTTGTGTGTATGTTTTGATTCTGTATGGTTATTATTTTTATTTATTTTATTTTCATCTGTATGTGAATTTGGTTGTTTTAATGTTGGTATTTCGTTTGTTAATAAGTAATTTTGTAGTTCTAATTTGATATGTTTTTCTTTCGGGTAGTATGGTACAATGTGGTTTCTATGTATTGTTATTTGTTCTTTATTATTATCTTTTAAGATGTAGGTTGTATCTGTTGGTTTGTCGATAATGATGTATGGTCCTGTTTTCAGTGGTAGTAGTTTTTTCGATACTCCTTCAATTTGTTGTTGATTTGTAAGTAATACGAATGTATTCTTTTCAAGTGGTTTCGCTGTGCGAAATCGAATGTTCATCTCGTCTGTTAGTTTCTTTCTGTTCTGTAGAATCTTTGTTATTCTTTGATATGTATCATTATAGTGTTTTTCTTTGTCTAAAAACCATTTTGCAAATGTTCCTTTCTGTAATTTCGCAATTTTCGGGTGATTAAATTGTTTTTCTAAATGTGTATGTGTAGGTTGTTTGTTACATGCACTTACATCTGATGGGTTACAGTTGCCCATTTCATCTGTTGTTGTTCCGAGTTTAATCTTTGTTGGTTGTCTTGGTTTTTGATTAAAAACAACTTCGTATGGTGACATTCCAAGTCGTGTTTGATATTGTGTGTTGTAAGCATAAGGGAAAAATTTTGCTTTTCGTGACCAATTGTTATATTTTTCGTTCAGCAGTGTTCTTATAAATTGTCCAATTATTCTATTTGTTCCTTCTACTAAACCGTTAGTCCAAGGTGCATATGTTGTACTTGGTTTAAATTTGATTTCGAAATAATTACATAAGTGTGTTAGCTCTGTATTGATGTATTCTGATCCATTATCAGATCGTATTTCATCGGGTAGTCCGAATTTCATGAACCAATGTTCGAATAATGCGGTAAATGCATAGTGTGCTGTATTTTTCGGTGCACACATTATTGTTACATAGTGAGAAAATGCGTCAACTATAACGAATATATAGTTGTTTCCTTCTGATGTAGGATAGATTGGTCCTTTTGTGTCATCATTATCATTTCATTAAAATACTTTTTTGTTGGTGCTAATTGTTCTTGTTTACTTTTTATTTTTGTGTTGGCGAATACCTTGTTTGTTTGGCATGGGATACAGTCTGCAATAAGAATTTTTATCCAAGTTGTGAGGTTCGGGAAGTAAAATTTTTCCATTATATTTTGTTTTGTTTTTTCGAGTCCTGTGTGACCTACGAGATCTATGCAATGATTTTCGTAAAATACGCATAGCAATAATGTTAATGGTAAGCAAATTCGTTGTAATGACTTTTTGTGAACATTTATAATAATTTTTATTAATTCTGTTGTTTCGTAAATTATTATTGATTTATATTTCCGAAAGTAAGCAAATAATCCTTTGTTGCCACGGATCTCCAATGTTACTGAGTGTGGTTTGTTATTGTGTTTTTTCCACATTTTCACTCTGTGTAGTACAGGATCTAATATTTGTGTTTCTTTAATAAGTTGTTCTGTTACCTTCGTTTTTTCGTCATAGAAGATATCTGATATTTTTGCATTTTCGTATTCCGAATTTTGTTTTATAACATTAATCAGTCTGAGGTAATCATCGTCGTGATGAATTGTGTACGGTCCTTTTTGGTTTTTGTTAATAATAAGATCGTCTTTTTCTATTGTTGGTGATTGCCAATCTCTTATTTTTGGTTTGTATTTTGGTATTAGGTTTGTTTTTGTTTCTGTATTATTTTCTCGTATGAGATCGGATTATATGTATTTTTATCTATGTTAATCTCAAAGTAGTTGTTATGTATGTTTGCTAATACTGGGTAATGTGTTCGGTCTGTATTCTCATCATTCGGATTATTGCAAACGCTGTATTTGCATTCGAGGTTATTTGTAAACGGTGTTTTTGCAAAGAAGAATTTAATGTTTTCTGGTAATTCTACTGTTATATCTCTTGTTTTTGTAAAATGTTCTTCGTCTATTGTTCTGCTTAACAGGTCTGGGAGTGCTAAGTTTTTTCCTTCTGTCCAGATTATGTGTAAGTTTGGGAATTTCATCAGTATTAACTGGAATCTGTAAACTCTGTGATTTGGTTTATTTTTCTGTGTAAATAGGTAGATGATCGGTTTATGATCTGTAAATAGTACAATAGGATGCTTCGACCCTGTTAGTAGGAATTCATATTCTGTTAATGCAATAATTATTGCAGAGCATTCTCTTATTAGTGTAGAGAGTCGCATTTCGATAGGTGTGAACAATCGAGAATTTGCTGATATTAGTTTCATTCTCTTTTCAGTAGGGTGTTGTTGGAGTAATGCTGCTCCAATTCCTGTATTCGATGCGTCTGTTATAATGTAGAATGGCTGTGTAGTATCTGGCATTGTTAATTCTAAGTTATGTGTTATTGTCTTTTTCATTTGTTCAAAAATTTGTTGATGTTCTTTTGTCCATTTGAAATCTGTTTCTTTGTGTAAAAGAGTATAAAATGGTTGAAGTATTGGCTGCATTCCATAAACATATTTGGCAAGGAAGTTTATTGTTCCTAAATATCTCTGTAAGGCTTTCATACTTTTTGGAGGTTCAAGTTTTTGAAAACCGTCTATTCGTGAACTGAGGGGTTTTATTGTTTTATTTTCAATTATGTGTCCAAGAAATTTAACTTTCTTTAACATGAAGTATGTTTTATCGGGTGCTGCTTTTAAGTTTTCTTTTAACAATACTTTGTGGTATTCAATAAGTGTTTCGTACATGAGTTCGTATGAGTTTGTTTGAATGAAAATATCGTCTACGTATGTAATTACTGTTCCTTTTCGTATTAAAGGATAGAGAAAATGTGTTAGTATTGAAGCAAAAGCTGCTGGTCCAATAGATATTCCGTAAAATAAACTTTTGAAGCAATATTGTTCATTGCCTATTGTGAATTGTGTGTATCTCATAGATTCTTCATCAAGAGGTATTTGGTTGTAGGCGCTATTTAGATCTGCTGTTGTAAATATTGTTCCATTTATGCGTTTCAGTGCCACGTCAACAGGTTCGATCGGCCAATTACATTTTGATTCGTCAATCATACTGTTTAAGTATCTCGCGTCTAGAACTATCTTCAGTGATTCCCCTTTTCGTAATATTATTACTGGATTTGTGAATGTATTTCCTGTTGATAATTGTTCTTTGTTGACTGGTGCAATTATATCGTATTTTTTCAAAACATCGAGTAATTTTTGTATTCTTTCTCGTAAATGTATCGGTACTTTACTTATTCGTTGTTTTTTGAAGATTGCATCTTTCTTTATAGGGAGGTTCAGTTTGACTTTTGTTTTTCCCACATCAAATTTTGTTGTTGCGTAGACTTGTTTGTAGTCTAGTATAATTTTTACTACTTTTTCAAATTCTCCTTGTGTTAGAAATGAGTGTTGAAAATCAAACATTTGAATGAATTCTTTTTCGGATTCTGTATATTTGTGGATATTAAATTTACATTTGAAGTTCGGTTTTCGTTCGAATGTTGCTACTTGTTCAATTGTTTCGTTTTGTTGTATGTTTAATATCTCATTGATATCATTCTCGTTTTCGTAAGTAAGAAAATATAACGCTGTAAAGAAGTCTATTGAATTGGTTTGGTACACCTCTTCGTTTTGTTTTATGAATGTAATGTTTTGATACATGAAACCAATTAGGCCTTCATTTATTGTTATTTTATGTTGTTGTTTGTTTATTAGGAATATGTCTATAAAATGTTCGGTTTCTGATGTAAGATCTTTAATATCGGTAAATGATATGTTTTGATATTTGTTTATCGGTTCAAAATAGTAGTTGGAACTGTAAAGTTTCTTTCCGTTTGAATTTTCCATTTGTTTAAATATTGGTATTGGAAATGTTATGCATTTATTTTGTTCTCTATCTAGATAGATCGTTTCTCTGTTGAAAATTGGGTAAAGTCTAGAATAATATGTGTATCCTTTTGTACTGTTCATAAAAAATGTTATATCATTATCTAGAATTGTGCTAGTGTTTATTGTTAGTTTGTTTGTGTTCACGTTTATTGTTTCTATGTACTCCTTGAAAAATGGAGTTCCTAGAATATTGTGGTTACATTTTGTTATGTAGAAATGAATATTGAAATTGTGTTGTAGTTTGTTTCTGTTGTTTGATACTCTATCTGTTGTAAGATTTAATGTTATAGTTCCAAGTGTTTCTATAATAGTATTATTTGCTGCTGTTAATGTTTTGTTTGCTCTTTCCAGATGTATTTCTGGGTTGTTATATTGTATCTCGTTCCAAGTGTCCTCATTTATGAGATTTAATGTTGCTCCAGAATCAAGTAGGAAATCGATTTCTAGTATTGGTTTTTGTTTTGTGAAATCTTGTTCAAATTTATTACATTGATACATTGGTAGAATCCATGTCGGGTTGTTTTCTAATGCGTTCACTATGTTGTTACATGTTTCTTCGTTTGCATTGTAGAATTTATCAAGTATTTCCTGGTCTTCATTCGATGAATCTGATGTGTATTCGTATTCGTCTATGCCTGGTGGATCCTCGTTTTGTCTCTCAGCTTCTATGCTATTTATTCTATTTTTGTTGTTATTATTGTTATATTTATGTCCGTTCGATCTGCGATCTTGTGATCTATTTCTGTTATTGTATTCTCTATTTGATGAATTTCGTCTGTCTTTTCTAGCATTGTTACTATTAGTATTAGTGCGATAGTTGTTTGAATTATGCCTACTATCGCTGATTGATCTATTTCTGTAGTTATCTCTTCTACTTGAATCTCTACTATTGTACCTCTGTCTATCATAATTATTATTATAATTGTTATTTCTGTTATGGTTGTTATTATATGGTGATTGTGGTCTTGTTTGACTGTTATATCTTGAATTCGACCTACTGTTGTTTCGACTGTTATAATCATTGCTTCTGTTGTAGCTGTTTGTTCTGCTTCTGTTATAGTTATTTCTATTGTAACTTAAATTTCGGTTGTTATAGTTGTTAGAGTTTTTGTTTCGTTGATCATTCGGTGTATTATAGTTATTTCGTGATTGTGGTCTATATGTTGTTCTGCTTCTAGAACTGTTATAGACTGGTGACGTCGATGGTAATTGACGTCCATTAACATTATTTGAGTCAATTCTCCGATTTGGTAAGTTTTGGTTGTTTCTCATATGACCGTAAAAGGATTTTTCTTTTGGTCTTGGTATGCTTTCTCTTCTTAGTCGTTTAAAGCATCTGCCTTTTGTATGACCATGAGAGCTACAGTAACTACAAAATAATGCAAATTTTGGTCGTCCTTTAAAGTTTTTTCTGTCGTAAGTATTGTTAATTCCATTAAGGACATTACAAATTGTTCCTTCAAAATGTTCTAAATCGTTTTGGTTTAAATCGTTTATATTGTTACATGCTATATTCATTTGTTTAAGATCGTCATGAATACTATTTGTTGTTTGATTAACTTCATATAATCGTTTGTGATTGTTTGTTATTGTTCTTGTCAAATCCATTTGGTCTATTTTGTCTACTAAGTTTTTGAATGTCATTTCTGGTTCTCTCGGTGTTTGTTTATGGTTTGCGTGTTTTTTCAGTGCTGCTGTTTTTAATTCGTTATCCAAACACCTAATAAATGTTTGGTTCATTACGCTGTTTCGATAATCTTCTGTATATAATGAATATGCTGTTTTGACAAGTGTTTCTATTCTTAGTGCAAGTGAGCGTAGTGACTCGTTAGTATGTTTTTGTAATTGTTGTAATACTATTTTTGCTTGTTGTTTTGATTTTTCTGAATCGAACATGTCTGAGAATTCTTTACAGAATATTTCCCAATCTAATTTTGTTTCACTCGGTAGAGTTGAATACCATTTTTGGGCTGGGCCTTGTAATGTATGTAATATTAAGGCTGCTCGTTTTACTTTCCATTGATGGTGACCTGGTTTGTTAACTGGTTCTATGCCGCTGCTAAATATCATTGCTGCGACTATACTGTTCAAATATTCTTCGACAGTATATGCTGGATCTGTGCCATCGAATGGTCTTATTGTTGTTGGTACTGACCCGCTACTTATGTTTTGTTCAATTAATGGTTCTTCGTTTATGCTCATTGATGTCAATTGCTTATAAAATGGAAGTGGAGGTTCTGTAACTGTTGTTTCTCTTTCTTCCGTTGTATTAGAATTAGTAGTTTGTGAATTTGATACTCTTCTTCTAGTTTCGTGTCTATGATTTGTTAAACAGTTATTCTCTGTGTTTCTATTTTCTAAGGGTCTATTGTTTTGTGTGTTCATGTCATTTATAGTTTTTTCTAGCTTGTCAAACATAAACTGTAATGCTTCATATTGTTTTCTTTCCATGTTCTCATTTATTTGTCGAAATCTATTTTCTATGTTATCTATTAATTTATTTGTATGGTTTGTTACTTGTTCTGTTATTTCGTTTTTTAAGTTATTATAGTTTTGTGCTTCTTGCTCCCAGTTTAGGTCGTTATTATCCGTTAGAGTATTTATATAATTATTATTTCTATAGTTGTTATTTTCTGTCAATTGAGTTTTCTTTCGTACTCTTTGGTTCACTGTATTTGGTATAGAATTGTGAAATCCTATTTCTTTTTCTCTTTCTTCGGAATCCGAAATAAATGTTTCATCTGTAATTGTTTGTTGGTGTCCAAATAAATTTGATGTTAGCAGTTTATCTGGTTTAATTGTTGATTTTTGTTTTGTTTGAAGATTTGTATTCATTTGAATATCTTTCGGTGTCGAAGTTGTTGTTACTGTTTTTGATAGGTTAAATGTGGTAGAGCCCGTTTGTCCCTGATCCAATATTTGTATATAATTTTCTAAACCTTGTATGTAATTTATGCTATCTGAGCATACTTTTAATGTGCTTTCAAAATACGGTGAATAATACTCACTGTTCCAAATTTGTTTTAGTTCCTCATTGAGTTTTTCAATTTCGGTTCTGAATGCTATTCCAAATTCTTTTCTTTTTTCGTTAATATGTTCAAAATTATCTAACCAGAATAAGAATGTGAACTCAGAAATTATTTGTACTACATCTAAGGTAGCTGATTTCAATTCTGTTTTTAATTCAATAATCCTTGTTAACCAATTGTTATAATTTGTTATATCGTTTCGAAGTTTATCGTTAACTGAGTGTATCGGTTTTTGATGTTCATTTAGATACTCAGATGTATTTCGTAGTAATTCGTATGTTGAAGTCGGTATCGCTGTCATTTTTGTTCGATCTTGGGATTCTTCGTGTCGTTTTAAAAATGTTTTTAACATGTCTGGTAACGTTATGTCGTTTTGGAAATTATAGTACATTCGTTTTTGTTTGTTTTCGTTTGTTAATGAAAATATATAGTTTTTATTTAGTTGATCTCTTCCTAGTAGTATTACTGCAAGATAATGAGCTAAATGATTTCTATGGATACTTATTTGTTGTATATGTTTTGTTTCTTTGAAGAAGTTATTCTTCAAATTTATTAATATTTTGTGTATTGTTTCGCGATTTTCGAAAGGACAATCATCAGAAATTGTAAATGGCATTAAGTAATTGTTATAATTGTTATCATCTAGTTGTTGATGGTAATTACTGGCCATTGTTATCTCTGTAGTGTTCTTAATTTATTCTGTTTTAATTGTTAATATTTCCGTTACGGATAATGAAAAATAATTGTTCGTTATTTCAAAATTAGTCCGGCACTGGTCGCACCAGATAAGACGTGTGCTGAGGTAGGGTTACCTTGGGAGGTTACTCTAACTCTGTCTTATGGAGTCTCAAGAATATAGTATATCTTAAGGCTTACCTGACTAACTAAAGTTCTATTCCTCTAGTCTGTTACTCTTCTATCTGAGCTTCAGCAGACAGTGCACCGGCCGCAATGCTAAAGTCTAACGTATATCTCAATACAAAACAAGAGCGGAGTAGAGAGAGAGAAATATACTTTATTATTATATCAGGTCTGACTGGTACCGACTAAAGGGTAGAGTTGTCTTGTTGTCTCTGGGAATAACAAATAAACATTTAAGGGAAAGGTATTTCCATAATTTCAACCAATCAGGGTTGAGTATTTCAGTATCCATTTATTAAAAAAAATAAGTTTATAAAATCCTTTTGTTGGAAGTCAACACTGACTCCAGTATGTGTGTTTATGTGTATCTGGGTTTATTTGTTTGTTTATATGTGTGTAATTTTTTTTGTGTGTATGTGTATGTGTGAATCTGTTTGTATGTATTTGTGTATGTGTACATGTGTGTACTTGTAGATGTGTATGTGTGTGTTTGTGTATGTGTGTAGGTTTATTTGTATACATGTGTGTATTTGTATGTGTGTATGCGTATGTGTGTACGTGTACATGTGTATGTGTGTTTGTTTAAATGTGTGTTTTTGTTTGTGCGTATGTATATGTGTGTATGTGTTTATGTGTGTATGTGTATATGTGTATATGTGTATTTGTAAGTGTGTATAGGTTTCTGTGTTTTTGTATGTGTGTTTGTGTTTGTGTATGGTTTTATGTGTTGGAGTGTATAAGGACAAAACGTTATGTGTATGTGTGGATGATTATTTGTGAATACATGTGTATTTTTATGTGTGTTTGGTATGTGTATGTGTGTGTACATGTGTGTATGTGTATGTGTCTATTTGTAAGTGTGTTTGTGTATGTGTTAGTGTGTTTGTGTGTATGTGTACAATGGGTGTATGTGTTTGTGTTTATTTGTGTATGTTTGTATGTATGTTTAAGTATGTATGTTCCTGTGTGTGAGTTTGGGTATGAATGTGTATTATATCTATGATTGTTTGTGTATGTGTTTTATGGTTTTGTGTATGTGTATGTGTGTACTTTTAAATATGTATTTGTTTTTATGTTTACGTGGGTATGTTTGTTTGCGTATATTTGTGAAATTTTGTTTGTGCTCTTGTGTATTTTGTTATGCGTGTGTATATATTTGTGGATGTGTACATGTTAGTACTTGTAGATGTGAATGTGTGTATGTGTATGTGCGTATGTTTTTTTGTACAAATATGTGTGTATATGTATGTGTGTATGCGTATGTGTGTATGTGTACATGTGTTTATGTGTATGTGTGTGTTTGTAAGTGTGTTTGTGCGTGCTTGTGTTTTTGTGTTCGTGCATGTGCGTATGTGTATTTGTATGTGATAGTGTGTTTGTGTTTATGTGTAATTTGTGTGTGTATGTATGTTTAAGTATGTATTTGTCTGTATGAGAGTTTGTGCTAAGACGTGTGCTGAGGTAGGGATACCTTGGGAGGTTACTCTACTTCTGTCTTATGGAGTCTCAAGAATATAGTACAATCTTAAGGCTTACCTGACTAACTAAAGTTCTAGATCTCTAGTCTGTTACTCTTCTATCTGAGCTTCAGCAGACAGTGCACCGGCCGAAATGCTAAAGTCTAACGTATATCTCAATACTAAAACAAGAGCGGAGTAGAGAGAGAGAAATATACTTTATTATTAAATCAGGTCTGACTGGTACCGACTAAAGGGGTAGCGTGTTGTGTTACCAACGGGTAAACAATTAAACATTAAAAGGAAAGGTATTTCCATATTTTTAACCAATCATGGTTGAGTATTCTAGTTTATATTTATTAACTTAAGTAAAGTCTCTAAATCCTTTCGTTGGAAGTCATCACTGACTCCATCTTTCCGGGTTTTAGAGTTTTTTGAAAGTCTTCTATACTATGGGTTGATTTCTCTTTATATCTCTCTGAAGATTTTTTCTTTCTTTTTCTGAGTGTGTTGCTTGGTGATTGGTTTCGTCAAAGACTAAAGTCAACAGACATAGGTTGTCCACAAAGCAAAGAATGAACATCAACAACCACAAAAGTGTCTAATTCAAGCAAAGAATGAACATCAACAACCACAAAAGTATCTATTCCAGTACCACGTCCAGTGGGTGAAGATTCTTTTGGGCAGCTCCAGTGTCGATGTGTTGTGGCGCTCCTGATGTCCGGTGACCTACCTGACTTACCTGGTTAATATTGTTAGTTGTTAAAGTGTTTAATAAATGTTCTGTGTTACTACCTACAATACGTAGTATCCCTCCCGGTTGGAAGAGTTTTTCAAATTAGCTATTATGCAATTCGACGAAGGAATCGAGGGTAGTTATTTTATTCGTTAATTAAAGTTTCTGTTTACAATCATGGAAATGATTAGTGACATGTGACTTTTTTGGCCATTTCATATTATGTTATTGAAGATGAACATGTATTATGTCCTTTGATGTCTCCTGAAATCAGTAGTTATTCTGATGCTATTAGTTCTGACGAATTGTATGTTTAGTGTTTGTCATATCTGTAAATTTTTTGAAGGTTGCAGATCTCGCTTACTTTCTTTATAATGGGTACATGCAAAAATGTCCCAATTGCTGATTCCCATTAACGGTTACTTCATCATTGTTTAGAAGATTTGCCGGATACGATACAGTCTTCCAAATAATACCTTTATTTCCTTTTGAAGGAAAGGGATTCATAGGATTTGTTACAAATATAGATGTTAGTTGTTACTTTTGTACTACATGTGATTGCATAGTATGTTTAAATTATCGTTTTAAAATATGAAAAGTTGAAATGTGAAAATTTCGAATTGTGAACAATCTTAATATTTTGTTTGTTTTATTATTTGTTATTTTTGTCTAGAAAGTATTGGTGATTGTAGGTTAAATATCTTGTCTACAATATGTTATGTTCTGTTTTGAAGATTCTATATGTATTGTATGTTAGATCAAATAAATATTTTTTTAATCGTATTGTCATGGTTTTGACTCACAGTGTTAGTCAGTGACTTTGCATGTAATCTATGTTAGTATAGAAATGTGCATGTGTGTGAGTACACTTTACTATAGTGTGTTATTATACACTGTGTTACTCATTTCACTTATTACTAATACTTTGTTCTATTTTTGTTTTCTTTTTATTTACAAAATTGCATATATCTAACTATGGAAAACTTTGCATATATACATGTATACAAGTAACTAAGAAGAGGGGTTGAAAGATAAAGTAAAAAATTTTTTTATATTTTAGAGTTCATTACACATTAAGTGTCGTAATACTGTAAATGGGGTTCAATCACCTTTAAGGATTGTTTGTAAAATGGGTATTCGTACTAACATTTATAAAATATTTATTGCACGTGAAATATGCAGAGGAACATCTATAGTCAGATGTATAGCAATAAGTATTCATGACAATGTTACAATACAATTGTTCGGAATATTATAAAATTTGTTACTACACTGAAGATTGTTACAAATCAGAATTTGTTATAGTCTCTCTGTTTGTTTAGGATGATTTGTTCGATCCCTATATTCTTGATATTCTTTGATGAAGTGATCATCCTTTGAAAGAAAGTATGC
Source organism: Convolutriloba macropyga (assembly GCF_964194025.1). Classification (NCBI taxonomy): domain Eukaryota; kingdom Metazoa; phylum Xenacoelomorpha; order Acoela; family Convolutidae; genus Convolutriloba; species Convolutriloba macropyga. The sequence continues at coordinate 42,472,397 of NC_134476.1, forward strand.
CACTAGATCAGTTGTTTCTTCTAGTGACACTTCTGTTATTGATGCTTTTACCGAGCTGCGTATTTCTTTCTCGATATCTGAAGTCTTGCGTTCATTGTTAAAGTGTATTCTGTTTAGGACAGCTCTGTTTGTTACGCTGCCTTCCAAGTGGTAAGTGTGATATTCTTCACACGGTTCTAAGGCTACTATAGGTACGATGAGCGGTCGTTCGGGCGCTTCCTTAGTTTGGAAGATATAGTAATTCTTTATCGGGTCGAAATTACGGAGTGTTCCAATCGTGTATTCCCATTTGAGTTTGTATCCATAGTTAAGAAAATAGGGTGACGTTAGTTGATCGTTTATGTGTATATAACTTTTCGTAGTGTTCTTGTTCTTGTCTCGTAAAAACGTATAGTATATTAAATTGTGAACTAGCTTTGTTTTATGTACTCTGTAATTATTGTTCTAGACATCCTTTGGTGTTGGATGTAGGAAGTTGAAGCTTAGTTGAAAAATCTGGTGGTCAGAAACGCTGTAAGCGGAAAGGTCTTGTGATGCCTTTGCTACGAGATTATCAAATGTACATGTTATAGGTATTCTAAATTCATAGTCGTAGTCGTACAAAAAACGCTCTTTGAGACTGTAAAATTGTTTCAAAATTGGATACGCTGTCTGATGGTACTTAACGCGTCCCATATTTTTGGTGCTGCGTTTAACTGTATTTGTGTTCTCAGAAAGTAATGGTGAGAAAAATTCAGAAATACGATCTTTCAGGTTGTGTAACGGTGCCATTACAAATTTATAGTCCCGTGAATCGAATGGCATTTCAAACCAATTACGATAGCTTAACAATGGGTTATAGTTGCTGTTATGGGGATTGTTCAGTGTTCGGGGATCTTTGTCCTGAAACCATATTGTTTCCATGATTGTTGCTGTAGGGGATTGTTCGTTAGTAGATTGGTGGAAAAATGATTTCCGACTGTTGCTTCGGGGTGTTACGGCGCACGGGAAGCGTAAATTATTCGGTCTAATATGTGACGGATATCTATGTGATATACGTTGTTGAACGTGATATTGCGGTAACTCGTGTTCATTATCGCTTGGTGGAGGTGGTCGTACTGGAGGTGAGTAATTAGGTAAAGGCGGCGAGTGGTATACTGTGGCTAACGTGTGATCGTTACGTGGTCTGTTATTCTGATAACTATGTATGCTAGTACTAGTTCCTTGTTCTGTTACATTTGTTCTATTGGAAAAGGAATCTTGATTACGTTTATCTGTTTGATTTCTCTTTGTTACTTGTTCTTTTATAACCTGAGCAATCTCTTTTGGTGCTGGTTGGTTCAACGCTGTCTGTGTGTGTGTTGATCGGAAGTGGCGCATTCCATTTCGACTCTCATAGTTGTTATCCTATCGTTCGGGTTGTCGAAACGATCCTCTGTTTGTGTGCTACAGTCAGAGGCATTATCACGAATTGCTCTTGAACTGGAACGTCCTGATCCGGAACTTAGTTCTCCTTCCTCAACATCGTAGCTGAGGGGCGAATCTGCTCTGTATTGGTTCTCGGGTTCATAGTCCATTTTGTGTGCCATTTCGTCTCTTGTTTGCTAAAAGGTAATTCAATTTGTTACATATTCTTAACTTTGTATTAGTTACAATTTTATTGTTACAGGTGTATATATGAAACGTTGTTCATTATCAGTGTTATCTTTGTTACTATCTTTTATCAGTTACACAGTTACTATTCATTTGTCGGTATTATGTTTTTTTGAATACAATGTTCATTTATATTCGTGCAAGGATATAACGGTTAGTACCAATGTCTTGTTTGTTATATGTGTAATAGGTTTACATGTATTTTTACAGATATCTGTGGAATACGCTAAGTGTGGTAAGTATTAATACAATGAAATACAAAAAAAATATATACGCTAAGTGTGGTAAGTAATAATACAATGAAATACAAAAAAAATATATGTAATTAGTCAATAGTATGTGGTTTTGGAAAAGTAAAGAGAGTGTCACTTTGTAGAAAAGAATGTCTTTGCAGTAGTATAAAACATGTTAGTTGTTCGTGATTGAGTGCAGATTTACACTTCATATGTGTCTGCCGAATGAGTGTCAAAATATGTGACTTCATTCGTGTGTTGTTGGTCATCATTTTTCAGAATATCTAAGCTATGACTGCGGTTATGCATTTTATTAGCTGCTAATTTCAACTGGTTGAAATCTATAGGTGGAGGGTTTTGTATTTCTATTAGTTTTACTGATGGAATGAGGTTTTGTTGGTTTGTTGATGTAGATGATGGTTACGGAATTTCGTATGGTGTTGTTTTATTAATACTTAGTGGAGGTTCATATGAACTTCCCTGAAAGGTTGATGATTGTTGTTGTAAGTTAGGCGCACTAGGGATGGGTGTTATATGTGGTGTATTAATTGATGGTGCTCGAGGTGTATTAAAAGATACATTATTTCCTAGACATTGATATGCAGGTGGCGAAGTGATTAGTTGTGGTGATAGTATAGGTAGTTTGTTTTCAGTTATCGTTTCTAATGGTTCAATTTTTAATGGTTCTTGTTTATATTTTCTCAATGGTGGTTTTTGTTTCTTCGGTGGTGAATCTATTGTCCGTAATTGTAGTCTTTTATCTGTTCTGCGAATAGTTGTATTATAGTGTTTATAATTAGTGTCAATATAAACTTGTGATGGTGTATCATTGTCGTTGTGATCTGTTTATGTGCTATATCTGAAGAGTGTCGTCGAAAAATGTTCTTCCGTTGTTTTTTATGTTTGGTATAATGTGAATAGTTCTCGTCACTATCGTGACTATTTTCTTCTTCTTGAATTTGTGCTACTAGTTGTGTTAATGTCTGTGAGAACATACCAAATATTCCTGTTAAGAGTATTTTTGTAATACTTGCTTGTTTGCCAATTGCTTTATGAATTGCAAAAGCGTTGTAGAATTTTATTATAAGATTTGTTAGGAATAGTATCATGCTAATCATGGCGTAAATAATTGCCATTTTTTCTAAGATGTACCATGGCCAACCAAAGATTGATAATATCTGTTCTTTTAGCCATGCTCCATCAAAAATTTCTTTCCAGTTTACACTAGGTTGGTCGATTTGGAAGTTATATCAATTAATATTTAGATCTTTTAACCATTTTAGTGATTGTTCATAATTTTTGTATGTTTGGAGTAATCCGAGCTGTTCAAGTTCTAGTAATTTTTGTGCATTTGCTGATGTAGCTTCCTGTAATGGTTTTTCGCGGTCTCGCATGTATTCGTGTAATAAGTCTCGTTTTCGTTCTTGTATTAATTGTTCTCTACTGTATATTCCACTTTCTATCAAACTTGCTTTACTAAACATGTTGTCTAGTACTATTTCTTCAGGTGAAATAGTGTTCAGTATTGTTTCAACTTTTACAGGGTATGGTGTAACTCTGTATCTCGCTGTCCCCTCTGTGTCAATTGATATTAACTGATCAAAGTTACTATGTGAACATGGGACTTTTTTCGCCCATAAGTATGTTTGTCGTGTTAGTTGGTGTACGTATTGTACTCTGTTTTTGTATAGAATTGGTATTTTGTCATAACATTCGCGTGTTTGCGGTACATAAAGAGGTGAAGATTTTTTCGCGCATTTGTACATTTTCATCATATTTACTCCTTCTTGTTTAACAAATATTGATCGGTCTCCAGTGAGGATGTATCCTAAAAGTGGAGTGTTCTTTTGTACTTGTGTTAATGTTAATTGTCTAAGGTTTCTAGTTTGTTCGCAAATTTGTGAATTGAATTCAATAGCTTGTAGACTTATTCGTGAGTAAATGTTACTCATATAAAGATCCATTTTCAGGTTCAAATGTGTGTTTTCGTTTACAAAACCATAGTAGTATTGTTTGTTATCTTCGTCTTCATATCGTGTTTGTTCTGATATTATTTGTTCTGGTTTTATTCGTATAAATTTTTCGTCGTCAACTTTATCTTTCTTTCTTGTTACTTTTTGTCCTGTATGCATATCGAATCCGTATTCGTAGATGATGTATATATCATCATATTCTGTTTTGTGTAATGGTTGGAGTGAGCCATACTCGCGTTCGACGAGTGGGAATACTTCGAATCTAGTTGCGATCGTGTCTGTTTTGTTTAATTTTATTTTTTGTGTTATGTCTGGTTGTTGGACTGTTGTCCATTCAGCGTTTGTTTCTATCCAATATCTATCTTGATATTTTACCATGAATGCGTCAAATCTAATTAGTTCAAATAGTTGACAATGGGTTTGTGGTTCCCATACTATTGTTGCTTTTGTTAATGGTGTTGGGAGGCATTCCCCTTTACGGAGATCGCAGGGTAGTTTTGTTCCCATATATGATATTTCTTCGTTATCAAGGTTTAGTATCAGTGATACTTCACGTATTTCTAGTGTCAAATCTAATATATCTATTCTATTTTGTTTTCTTGGTCCTTCCATGCAATTGGATTGTGCATTTTTTATTGCGCTTGGTATCCACATGGCATTTGTGTAGTCATAAACTATTCGTCCGTATGGCGGTACTAATGGGGTATTCATATCGAATTGTGTTCGACCTTGCATTTCTTCAATCTTTTTCTGAAGTGGTGGATTCGCGATGTAGTTGAATGATATATTATATCTTGTTGGTTTATATCTTGTGTTTTTGAGTAGATTTATTCTAGCGAGTTCGTTTCGAACTTCGTCCGCATCTAATATTTTTGTTCTTTGTGCGTCTGATACGTAATAACTTGGTCTGTTTGATCTAATGTAGTCGGTGTGTTGTGAACACCATTCTACACGTTCTTTAATTGTTCCTGCAACTGCGTATGCTTTGATTTCTACTGCTTGTGCTTTTGATAATAACTGTACTTCTGTTTTTGTCTTATCTAGATCAAATGGTTTGAATTTGCATGTGCTAATTTTGTTTAGTTCGTATTATTTGACATTTGTGATTTCTTCTGCATCACAATCATAGTGTTCTATGAATATATCTTGTGGTCTGGTTGCGGAGCCGTTAATATTCTGTCCAGTTAATTCTACAAAATCTATTTGTGTTTGTCTTTTTTTTCGTTTATTGTTCATATTGAACTTGTCCAGTATACTATCTGTTAATCGTTCTCTATAGAAATTCCAATTTTGTGTCCATTTGTTGATATCTATTTCCCACATAGCTTCGCAATCTGAATAGTTTTTTGTGTTATTTGAATCTTCTACTTTAGTATTATTGTGATATCTTGGAGGAGTGCTGGTATGATTGTATTGGAATACATAATGTTGGAGGTTATCATATTTTTGTGGATTAAATGTGTGGTAATTATTAATAAAATTGTAATTTTTTGTGTTGTTTTTATTTTTAAAGCGTTGAATTTGTATTTCCATGTTTTCGCTGATACGGTCTTTAATGCGTTGTCTAGCTTCATTTTTTAGTCTATTTTCCATTTTTATTTTTGTTTCTACTTTCATATATATGTATATTAATATTAATAATAATATGAGTATAATAGTTTTCAGCTGAAGCGACATGTGTATGATAGACCTGTATGTGGATTGTAAAATATTGCAAACCCTAAGGTTTGTTTTGTATATCTATCAAATTTGTTTATAAATTCAATGCAGATGAAAGGTGCTGGGATTGTTGTTGTGACTATTGAAGGTGTTGTAGCGTGAAATGGATGGTTAAAAATAGTGTTATATTTGATCGTTGTGTTAAATTTAAGTTCCAGAGATGGTGTCGCTAGAACGTTAAGGGCTGCGTTGCCATGGCGATGTGTTGGATTTAAAGTATTTGTAAGTCTATTTCTTGACCAATTGGTTAGTGTATCACCAAGGTTTGTAGGTCCGTATAACGGTGGGGGTGGATTCCAAGTTTTGTGATCTAATGGGAAGAGATATGTGTGCTCATTTGTTCTACTTTGAGTTGGGGGGTTACAATTAAGTAGGGGGGTTGATCTAACTCGTCCTGGATGGCATGAGGGTAATCTAATGTCGGGTATGAATGATGATGGGGATAATGCTGTATTTCTCGGGGGTTGTAAAGTGTTGGGAATTTCAACTCTTGGTACGCTTACTGATGTGTTTGATGATGATGTTTGATTTGTTCTTACTGGTGTCGTATTTTTACTTGTGGATTGTGGTGATGTTGCTGACCAAAGTGAACAATTAGGTGACTGTAATGGTTGTACTCGAAAATGTTCTTGAACAAAGTTAAGGTCTTGTCTCTGTGAAAATGTCGGTGGCAAAAATGGATTTGCTCTTAGTTCGGATGGTGTTGGTGTATGATCAGTATTGGTACTTGAAAGTTCACTTGGTGAACTGAGACTAAAATTGTGTAGTGTAGGTGTTCCCGTTCTACTTGGTGGTTCTGAGTGTCCTGTTTCTAAAGGTCTTATTATATTAGATTCTATGTCTGTTGAGCCATATGATACTAAAGTTGAGTCTTGTGTAGGGAATGACAATGACGATCGACGTCGTGCTCTTAAAAGTTCTCTTCTTTCCGGTCGTTCCCGTCGTACAGTATACGGGTTTTCGTCATCTGGTTTTAGTGTGTCATCTATTTCTGGTGAAGTTGGAACATTTGTTAGGTCTGTGACTTCGTTATGGTGTGGTCTTTCAGGGTGATTGTTATTTTGATTATTACTTGATGACGCAATTTTTGCGGGCTATTTGTTATGCTCCTGAGCCAGGTCCGTGGGGTGGGATATTAATGAAGGGTGGTTGTAAAATAATGAGTGGTGTTAATTCTTGTCCTGGTATATGTGTTTGTGCTCCTAGGTTTGATATCCAAATTTCGTTATGGTTTAATCTGAGGTTTAACTGATATATTATAACGTTACCGTATAATTGAGAGTTTTCTGGAAATCCGATTTGTAGATAGAATTTTTGTGAGTGTAGGGTGTAGTAGATGGATTCTTCAATATGAGGAATACGATCAATTTTTATGGATATAGAAAATATTCTATTAGATTTAAACACATTCGTATGAAAAAGTAAATTATAATTGCAATCTTAAAAAATTTAAATATTTCTAGTTCTATAATATCTATATTAGATTTGCAGATATGGAATATATCAGAGTGTATTTCATGCATGGGTTGTGATTATTGTACTGGTGGGCTTGCATAGACAACTCTACGGTTTCGAATGATTTCAGTTATGGTTACTATAGCTAGATACGTTGAAATTACTACGATAAAGGGTACGAGAAAAATAGTTAAGAAAAATATTACTTTAGATAATAGTAGGTAGGTTGCTATTAATGCTTCTGTAGAATCAATTTTTGAAACTAATTTTATCTGTTCTTTATGTATGTGTGTATGTTAGTATGAATGTTAGTGTAAATTAGATACAATGCTTCACTGAAAAGTGACAGTTATTTACTGTTGTAACTGACACTTAGCGGTGTCGCATTATCAAATTTTATGTGAATTAAAATGATGCGTGATAGATTACTATGACAATGAGTGGTATCATTCCTGTTGTTACTTCTTTTTTCTGTCGTCAATAAGGTTTATAGCTTCCTTTTTTAAAACTACTAGAAAGACAGTGTGTAGCTCGTTCAAGTTTACACACTCTTGAGTGTTAATCTGTTGTTTCAGTACTTCAAATTCTGTGTTTGTTTCCGTACACGGTGCTGTGTTTTTAAGTAAATCAAAATGTTTTTCTCCCCAAAAGAGTTTTATCTCTTGTTTTGTTTTTGTTATTCCTTCTATGGTAAAGAGATAATTTTGAGGTGATACTTTGCAATTTGTTAGTTGAACGCTATCGTCGTCAAAATGTATATGACTGCTAGGTGGGTAGTCAAGTTCAATAAAATTGTCTATTTGGACTGATATTCTGATGACAAGTTGATTTTTACTAAATGAATTCAAAAATTCTGAAACTGACAACATAGGTGGTGTTTCATTATGATGGTGACTGTGATGGTGTATGAGTCTTTCTGAAATGAAATTAAGGTAATTCAGTTTTACCTGTTTTGTCGAGTTGTTTTCGGTAGAAAAGTTGATAAAGGTGTGAGAGAAATTTCTAAAGACAGTTGATACAAATTGGTTCCGAATGATTTCAGAAATACTGAGGATTGAAATTTTTTATTCTGTTTAAGAATGAGACTTGAGATAGTTTATGATTCAAGAGATTATCTCTACAATTGAGAGTTGACAATGAAATATTGTTGAATTTGGAAAAATTTTAAGATACTGTGTTGAATTTGGAACGGAGTTTTTGTTTTAGTTTCAACTTTTCTGATCAACTTAGCTGAAAATAAGAGTATTTGTGAGAAATTGAGAAAATGAGAAAATTTTTCTGATTCTAGAGAGGTTGTGATTTGTACAAGACAAAATCGGAGTTGTGATTTTTACTCAAATGTTTGGGGCTCTCTTCAATGTTGGTGACATTTTCATATCTTCCGTTTTTCTTTCTTGGTTCTTGAAGTTGCCAATTTTACTTATTTTTCTGGATTTAATTAGTATCTTGAATTGTTATCCTTTGATCTATTAGTGTCTTTTGTAGATTATCTGTGGCTTTCTTGTCACTGTATTCTTCTTGTAATTGGTATGTTTGAGAGTAATTGGTATGTTTGATTGATTACTGACGTTATCGTTTTGCTAGTTGGTAAGATACCAATTAGGAAGTTACCAATACCAATTATAATAGTTGTAATTGGTTTCTAGTAGGTTTTTCATTGATGATGTTCAATGATGGTGTTCAATGATGGTGTTCAGTGAAGATGGTGTCTCCATCTACTTGCTTTTGTATATCCTTTGATATTTTAGTTCTATTGAGCTAGTTTAGTGCTAATGTTCTTCAAATGGTGCAGAAATGGTGCAAATGGTGCAAATGTTGCAAATGGTGCAAACTGTTAATTAATCTGTTTGTTAGCAACGTCTTGCGCTGATGGATGGTGTTGTGTTGAAATGTCTACTTCAGCACGTTATTCATCGTGTTAGATCTATTATGTTAATCACCATTTGGTAAAGGTGGTAAATGTTAATTGAGTTGACATTTGTAGTTTGTTACTAATTGCGTCTGCTTTGGGAGCCGTTTGTCCCGGTACTTTGTTGTTCAAGTCTCTTCATCTTTCTGATGAAGATGGTTGTTTGTTTACTAATGAGGTATTTTGTTGTTAATGAGAATTATGACGTCCGTCTTTTTAACGTCCGTTTTTGCTTATGACGTAAGTTTGGGTTATGACGTCTTATTTGTTAAAATGTCATTGTGAAATGTTTAATTAGCCGAAGGTCATTCGACCGATTAATGAGATTTGAACTCAATTATATTTGGTTCAAACTAAATTATATTTGTATGTTTCAGGTGATGAATCATCTCACCCTGGATTGTTACTGTGTGGGTTATTACATGTAATCTGTAACATACGTATTGTTACAACGAATGGATTGTTACCCTATTCTTACTGGATTGTTACGCATAGTTATAGCACTATTTTGTTATTATTTGACGTGTATATTTGTGAAATAATTCTTTTAGGCTAACGGTGTTTGTCAACAGTGTTATATGTTGTTGTCTTTGTTCTGGATTGTTATTATATTACTCGTTTTAAAAAGAGGAAGTTATTCCTATTTACAAAGAGGAAGTTATTCTTTTCTTTTATACTTATGTTGTTTGTGTCGAATTCATTATTTTCTATTTCGTATTCGTTTTAGTGTTTTCCTGTTTTGTAATATTAGTAATTTTGCTTTACCTGTTCCGTATAATTATTATTAGTGTTCCCTTTTTTACATTATTTGTCGTTTTTTATTATTTATCGTTTTGTAATAAGTTGTTTATCATTAATGTTGATTTCAACAAAATATCTATTCCATTCCGTGAGTCCTCGGTCGTAGAGGATATTGTTATTTGATTCAATTTGTTATTTGAGATTTGTTTATTGTTTTTTACTTCAATTAACTTCAAAATCGTCTATTCCAGTTCGAAGCCTGTGAACATCAAAATACTGTTTGTTTTTTGTTTTATTGTGTTTTGATATTTTGTTTACATGAAATTACCATGACTAATCATTAGCGATTGGTTCTGGGGCTACTATCATAACCAGTTTGTTTTATAGTAGTTATTTGTTACTTGCTATTACTTGTTGCTTGCCTTGTATTGTTTTATTTGTTCTTTGGTATCTGTTGTTTTATTTGTCAGTGGATTTATGTGGTGGAGGCCTGTGTTGGAGATGGATGCGTCCGGAGGTGAATGGAGGGTGATAATGACCGTGAGAGGAGGTTGTGACTTGAGGTATGTGAAGAAGATCTATGAACGAGTTATGTATGACGAAGGAAGAAGATGTTGATGATGAAGATAGTATTCACCGTTTTGTTAAAAATTATTTATTTTATTTATTTTATGATTTGATGTCGTTGAAGGTGTTAATAAATTTTGAGAATTTGGGATCTCATATATGTGAAAAGTTATATTGTGTGATCCATCTGGTGAACGGCAGTCTGAGGTTTGTTATAATCTATGTTTTTAACGGTTGGGGGTTGGGTTAGGTGAATCTGATATTAACACTTTCTAAATTGATATGTTTTGTACTTTTTGTGTATTATCAGTATTAATGTTTTAAATATAGATGTTCTTTTTGAATGACCTCAATTTTGGTGGTATACACACGGGTTCGGGTTAGGTAAGTGTGTTAGGAGAAATACTGAATGTATACCGGGTCCATGTTTGGGTACATGCAAGTCTATTACAAAGCTGGAGAGTACATAGTGTTTGTTAGCAGAAAATTATTGTGTATAAAGTTAGGTAGGCATAAATATAATTCGTGGATAGTATAGTTTGTATGTAGTATGTATACAAATATATATATATATATATATATATATATATATATATATATATATATATATATATATTTTTATATATATATCTATATACTAATATTGATATGCAATGTAATAACGTATACTGTTGGGGTAGTAGCTTTAGCTTGTGTAGAAATAGGTTTAGCTTGTGTTTTAATAGTTGTTAGTTTCAATTTCGTTTAAGGAATTACATTTTTATTAATATTATGTAATTATTTATTAATAATATTATTATTATTATTATTATTATTATTTTTACATTTTTGCTATTGTAGTGTGACCTTTCTTTTCCGAAGGTTATATTGATGTGTATGTTTTGTATCCGGGTTGTGGACATCTTTTTGAATATGGGTCGATGTTTCTGGTTGTTTCAATGTTGGTATTTCTTTTGTTAGGAGATAATTTTGTAGTTCTAATTTGATGTGCCTATCTTTTGGATAATATGGTACAATGTGATTTCTGTGCATTGTTATTTGTTCTTTATTGTTGTCTTTTAATATGTATGTTGTTGCAGTTGGTTTATCAACAATCAAGTATGGTCCTGTTTTTAAGGGCAGTAGTTTTTTCGATACTCCTTCAATCTGTTGTTGGTTAGTGACTAAAACAAAGGTATTTTTCTCAAGTGGTTTTGCTGTTCGAAATCGAGTGTTCATTTCATCTGTTAGCTTCTTTCTGTTTTGTAGAATTTTTGTTATTTTTTGGTATGTGTCATTGTAGTGTTTCTCTTTGTCAAGGAACCATTTTGCGAATGTTCCTTTTTTTAATTTTGCGATTTTAGGGTGGCTGAAATGGTTTTCTAAGTGCGTATGTGTAGGTTGTGTGTTACATGCACTTTTATCTGATGGGTTGCAATTTCCCATCTCGTCCGTTGTTGTTCCGAGTTTTATTTTCGTTGGTTTTCTTGGTTTCTGACTGAAAACAACTTCATAAGGTGACGTACCTAGTCGTGTTTGCGTATGGAAAGAATTTGAGTGTTGTATGCGTATGGAAAGAATTTTGCTTTTCGTGACCAGTTATTGTACTTTTCATTCAATAATGTTCTAATGAATTGTCCAATTATTTTATTTGTTCCTTCCACTAGTCCGTTTGTCCAAGGTGCATATATCGTACTAGGTTTAAACTTTATTTCGAAGTAATTACATAAATGTGTTAATTCCGTATTAATGTATTCAGATCCATTGTCTGATCGGATTTCTTCGGGTAGTCCGAATTTCATGAAGTAATGTTCAAATAATGCTGTAAATGCGTAATGTGCATTGTTTTTTGGTGCACACATTATGGTAACATAATGTGAAAAGGCGTCAACTATTACAAAGATGTAATTATTTCCTTCTGATGTTGGGTATATTGGTCCTTTTGTATCTATCATTATCATCTCGTTAAAGTAAATTTTTGTTGGCGCTAATTGTTCTTGTTTATTTTTCAATTTTGTGTTAGCAAACACTTTGTTTGTTTGACATTGTATGCAATCTGCAATAAGTATTTTTATCCAAGTTGTAAGGTTTGGAAAGTAGTATTTTTCCATTATGTTTCGTTTTGTTTTTTCGAGTCCTGTGTGACCGACTATGTCTATGGAATGGTTTTCGTAAAATGTGCATAGTAATAGTGTTAGTGGTACACAGATTCTTTGTATTGATTTTTTATGAATATTTTTTACGATTTTGATTAGTTCAGATTTTTCGTCAATAATGATCGATTTGTATTTTCTGAAGTATGCGAATAGTCCTTTATTTCCACGTATGTCCATTGTTAATGAATGTGGTTTACTGTTATGTTTTTTCCACATCTTCACTTTGTGAAGTACAGGGTCTAATATTTGAGTTTCTTTGATTAGTTTTTCTGTTACTTTTGTTTTTTCGTCCTAGAAAACATCTGATATTTTTGCACTTTCATAGTTTTGTTTTTGTTGGATTGTTATGTTATTTATTAATCTAAGGTAATCGTCGTCATGATGAATTGTGTATGGTCCTTTTTGATTTTTCTCATTAATTAGGTCATCTTTCTCTATCGTTGGAGATTGCCAATTTTTTATTTTCGGTTTGTATTTTGGTATCAGATAAGTTTTTGTCTCTTTGTGATATTTTTCGTATGATATCGGGTGATATTCGTTTTTGTCGATGTTAATTTCGAAATAATTATTATGAATGTTTGCTAGTATGGGGTAATGTGTTCGTTCTGTAGTTTCATTGTTTGTATTATTGCATATGCTGTATTTGCATTCCAGGTTATTTGCGAATGGCGTCTTTGCAAAAAAGAATTTTATGTTTTCTGGTTTTTCTACTGTGATGTCACGTGTTTTAGTAAAATTTTCTTCGTCGATTGTTCTGCTGAGGAGATCAGGAAGGGCTAAGTTTTTTCCTTCTGTCCAAATGATATGTAAGTTTGGAAATTTCATTAATATGAGTTGAAATCTGTAAACTCTATGGTGTGGTTTGTTCTTTTGAGTAAATAGGTAGATAATCGGTTTATGGTCTGTAAATAATACTATTGGGTGATTTGATCCTGTTAAGAGGAATTCGTACTCGGTTAATGCGAAAATGATTGCAGAGCATTCTCTGATCAATGTAGATAGTCGCATTTCTATAGGTGTGAACAATCTGGAATTTGCTGATATTAATTTCATTTTCTTTTCAGTTGGATGTTGTTGTAGCAGTGCTGCTCCAATGCCTGTATTTGATGCATCTGTTATGATATAGAATGGTTTTGTAGTGTCTTGCATCGTCAGTTCTAACTTGTGTGTTATTGTTTTTTTCATTTGTTCAAAAAATTTTTGAGGTTCTTGTGTCCATTTGAAATCAGTTTCTTTGTGTAAGAGATTGTAGAATGGTTGTAATATTGGCTGCATGCCATATACATATTTTGCAAGAAAGTTAATTGTTCCTAAGTATCTTTGTAGTGCTTTCATGCTTTTCGGGGGTTCTAGTTTTTGAAAACCGTCAATTCTTGACGTCAGTGGTTTCACTTTTTTGTCCTCAATGATATGTCAAAGAAATTTGACTTTTTTCAACATAAAATATGTTTTATCAGGCGCTGCCTTGAGGTTCTCTTTTAAGAGTACTTTATGATATTCAGTGAGTGTTTCGTACATTTGGTCGTATGAATTTGTTTGGTTGAATATATCGTCAACGTATGTTATTACTGCTCCTTTACAAATAAATGGATAATGAAAGTGTATTAGTATCGATGCAAATGCTGCGAGTCCTATTGATATTCCGTAGAATAAACGTTTAAAGCAATATTGTTCATTGCCAATTGTAAAATGAGTGTATCTCACTGATTCTTCGTCTAATGGTATCTGATTGTATGCGCTATTTAGATCAGCTGCATTGAATATTGTTCCATTTATGCGTGTTAGTGCGACATCAACAGGTTCAATTGGCCAATTACATTTTGATTCATCGATCATGCTATTTAAATATCGTGCATCTAGTACTATTTTTAATGATTCTCCCTTCCGTAATATAATTACTGGATTTGTAAATGTATTTCCTGTAGATAGTTGTTCTTTGTTCACTGGTGCAATGATGTCGTATTTTTTTAGTACGTCCAGTAGTTTCTGAATTCTTTCTCTTAAGTGCTGTGGTACTTTGCTTATTCTTTGTTTTTTGAAAATTGCATCTTTCTTTATAGGTAGATTCAGTTTTACTTTAGTCTTTCCAACGTCAAATTTTGTTGTTGCGTAGACTTGTCTGTAGTCTAGTATGATTGCTACTACTTTTTCAAATTCGCTTTGGGTTAAACGTGAATGTTGAAAGTTAAACATTTGAATGAATTCTTTTTCTGATTCTGTATATTTATTAATATTAAATTTGCATTTGAAATTTGGTTTTCTTTCGAATGTTGCTACTTGTTCAATTGTTTCATTGTCCTGTATGTTCAGTATTTCGTTGATATCAATTTCGTTTTCATACGTTAAGTGATATAATGCTGTAAATAAGTCTAGAGATTTAGTCTGATACATTTCTTCGTTTTGTTTTTTGAATGTAATGTTTTGATACATGAAACCGATTAAACCTTCATTAATTGTAATTTTATGTTGATTTTTATTGACTAGGAATATATGTCTATGACGTGTTCTGTTTCTATTGTAAGGTTTTTTATATCCGTAAATGATTAGTTGTGATACTTGTTAATTGGTTCGAAATGGTAGTTTGAACTATAAATTACTTTTCCGGTTGACTTTTCCATTTGTTTGAAGATGGGTATCGGAAATGTTATGCATTTGTGGTGTTCTTTTTCAGGGTAGATTGATTCTTTGTTATAAACCGGGTATAGTCTAGAGTAGTAAGGTTATCCTTTTGTGCTCATGAAGAATGTAATGTCATTGTCTAAAATTGTATTAGTCTTTATTGTTAATTTGTTCGTATTTACATTCATTGTTTCTATATATTCCTTGAAGAATGGAGTTCCAAGTATGTTGCGATTACATTGAGTAACATAAAAATGAATGTTGAAGTTGTGTTGTATTTTATTTCTGTTGTTTGATATTATATCTGGTGTTAGATTTAATGTTATTGTTCCAAATGTTTCTATGGTTGTGTTATTTGCTGCTGTTAGTGTTTTGTTTGCTCGTTCGAGATGTATCTCAGGGTTGTTGTATTTTATTTAATTCCAAGCGTCTTCATTTAAAAGGTTTAATGTTGCTCCAGAGTCTAGTAGGAAATCAATTTCTAATATTGGTTTTTGCTTTGTAAAGACTTGTTCGAATTTGTTACACTGATACATTGGTAGTATCCATGTTGGGTTACTTTCTAGTGCATTCACTATAGTATTACATGTGTCTTCGTTTGCATTATAAAATTTGTCAAGTATTTCTTGATCTTCATTTGATGATTCTGATGTGTATTCGTATTCATCAACGCCTGGTGGATCTTCATTTGGTCTATTTGTTTCTTCATTATTTATTCTGCCTTTATTGTGATTATTGTTGTATCTGTTTCCATCTGTCCTTCCGTCTTTTGACTGATGTCTGTTATTTTGTTCTCGGTGTGACGAATGTCTTCTATCCGTTCTATTGTTATTGTTTGAATAATGTCTGTCGTTGCTCTTTGATCGTTGTCTGTATCTGTCAGTTCTATTTGAATCTCTGCTGTCGAATCTTTGTTTGTTATAATAATAATAATTATTATTATTGTTATTATGGTTATATGGTGATTGGTGCCTTGATTGACTACGGTTTGTGTATCTTGAGTTTGATCTACTATTGTTATATCTATTGTAACTATTGTTTCTGTTGTAGCTGTTTGTTCTACTTCTATTGAAATTGTTTCTGCTATAACTTGTGTTTCTATTGTTATTTTTGTTATTCGAATCGTTGTTTCTATTGTAATGTGACGTATTATTGTAGTTATTTCTTGATTGTGGTCTATATGGTGTTCTATTTCTTGAGAACTGTTGTATACTGGTGATTTTGATGGTAGTTGTCTTCCGTTGACATTGTTGGAATCGATTCTTCTGTTCGGTAAATTTTGGTTATTTCTCATATGTCTATAAAATGTTTTTTCTTTGTTTCTTGGTATGCTTTCTCGTCTTGGTCTTTTAAAACATCGGCCCTTTGTGTGACCGTATGAACTACAGTAACTGCAAAATAGTGCGAATTTTGGTCTTCCTTTAAAATTTTTTCTATCATATGTGTTATTTATTCCGTTTAGAACGTTACAAGTCGTTCCTTCAGATTGTTCCAAGTCATTTTGATTTAGGTCGTTTATATTATTACAAGCTATGTTCATTTGTTTTCAGTCATCATTAATGTTATTTGTAGTTTGGTTAATTTCATATAAACGTTTATGATTGTTTGTTATTGTTCTTGTTAAGTCCATTTGGTCTATTTTGTCAACTAGTGCTTTAAATGGCATTTCAGGTTCTCTTGGTGTTTGTTTATGGTTTGCATGTTTTTTCAATGCTGCTGTTTTTAATTCGTTATCCAAACATCTTATGAATGTTTGATTCATTACACTATTTCTATAATCTTCTGTATATAGTGAATATGCTGTTTTGACAAGTGATTCTTTTCTTGGAGCAAGTGATCGTAATGATTCGTTTGTATGTTTTTGTAACTGTTGTAATACCATTTTTGCTTGTTGTTTTGATTTTTCTGAGTCAAACATATCGGAGAATTCTTTGCAAAATGTTTCCCAATCCAGTTTTGTTTCACTTGGTAGAGTTGAATATCATTTTTGAGCTGGACCTTGTAGTGTGTGTAATATTAAGGCTGCTCTTTTTACTTTCCATTGGTGGTGTCCTGGTTTGTTTACTGGTTCTATACCACTGCTAAATATCATTGCTGCTACTATACTGTTTAGATATTCTTCGACGGTATATGCTGGATCTGTGCCATCAAATGGTCTTATTGTCGTTGGTACTGAACCACTGCTTATGTTTTGTTCAATTTGCGGTTCTTCGTTTAATTATGTATTTGTCTGTGTAAAAATCTGTTTGTGTTCATGTGTATGTCTGTATGCGTGTGTATATATATGTGTATGTGTACATGTTAGTACTTGCACATGTGTATGCGTATGTGTGTATGTGTACAAGTGTGTATATGTGTGTGTATTTCTAACTGTGTGTGCTTTTGTTTAAGTGTTCCTGTATGTGCGTATGTGTATTTGTATGTGATAGTGTGTTTGTGTGTATGTGTATGTGTGTGTAGGTATGTATGCTTAAGTATGT
The DNA here is from genome assembly GCF_964194025.1 of Convolutriloba macropyga. Lineage (NCBI taxonomy): Eukaryota > Metazoa > Xenacoelomorpha > Acoela > Convolutidae > Convolutriloba > Convolutriloba macropyga. The sequence continues at coordinate 42,489,860 of NC_134476.1, forward strand.
ATTTGTCTGTATGTGAGTTTGTGTTTTTGTGTATGTGGTTGTGTGTGTGTATTATATGAATGCTTCCTTGTGCCTGTGTTTGTGATTTTGTGTATCTGTATGTGTGTACTTATAAGTGTGTATGTGTATCTGGGTATGTTTGTTTGTGTATTTGTGTGTAATTTTGTTTGTGTGTATGTGTATATCTGTATCCGTGTGTATATATTTGTGTATGTGTACATGTGTGTACTTGTTGATGTGTATGAGTGTGTATGTGTATGTGTGTAGGTTTATTTGTATATATATGTGTATTTGTATATGTGTATGCGTATGTGTGTATGTGTACATATGTGTATGTGTAGGTGTGCATTTGTATGTGTGTATATGTGTGCATGTGTATGTGTGTATGTTTGTTTGTTTATATGTGTTTATTTTTTTCTGTGTATGCATATTTGTGTATGTGCACATGTGTATATCTCTATATGTGTATTTGTAAGTGGGTATGTGTGTTCTTGTGTTTGTGTGTTCATGTATGTGCGTATGTGTATTTGTATGTGATAGTGTGTTTGTGCGTATGTGTAATGTGTGTATTTGTATGTATGTTTAAGTATGTATTTGTCTGTATGTGAGTTTGTGTTTTTGTGTAAGTGGTTGTGTGTGTGTATTATATGAATGCTTCCTTGTGCATGTGTTTGTGATTTTGTGTATGTGTATGTGTTCAATTATAAGTGTGTATGTGTGTGTATGTGTACATGAGTATGTTTGTTTGTTTAAATGTGTGTATTTGTTTGTGTGTATGTATATGTGTGTATGTTTACATGTGTCTATATGTATATGTGTATATGTGTATTTGTAGGTGTGTATGTGTGTCTGTGTTTTTGCATGTGTGTTTATGTATGTGTATGGTTTTATGTGTTGGAGTGTATGTGGACAATACGTTATGCGTATGTGGGTATGTTTGTTTGTGTATATGTGTGTATTTATATTTGTGTATGTGTATGTGTGTACTTATAAGTGTGTGTGTGTGTTTATGTGTATCTGGTTATGTTTGTTTGTGTATATGTGTGTAATTTTGTTTGTGTGTGTGTATGTCTGTATCCGTGTGTATATTTTTTGTGTATGTGTACATGAGTGTTCTGGTAGATGTGTATGTGTGTGTATGTGTATGTGTGTAGGTTTATTTGTATATTTGTGTGTATTTGTATGTGTTTATGCATATGTGTGTATGTGTACATATGTGTATGTGTAAGTGTTTATTTGTAAGTGTGTATGTGTGTGCATTTGTTTGTGGGTTCGTGTATGTCCGTATGTTTATTTGTATGTCATAGTGTGTGTATGTGTATGTGTGTGTTTGCGTATGTGTGTATGTATGTTTAAGTTTTTTTTGTCTGTGTAAAATTTTGTTTGTGTTCACGTGTATGTCTGTATGCGTGTGTATATATTTGTGTATGTGTACATGTTAGTACTTGCAGATGTGTATGCGTATGTGTGCATGTGTACAAGTGTGTATGTGTGTGTGTGTATTTGTAACTGTGTGTAATTTTGTTTGTGTGTTCCTGTATGTGCGTATGTGTATTTGTATGTGATAGTGTGTTTGTGTGTATGTGTAATGTGTGTATGTGTATGTGTGTGTAGGTATGTACGCTTAAGTATGTATTTGTCTGTATGTGAGTTTGTGTTTTTGTGTATGTGGTTGTGTGTGTGTATTATATCAATGCTTCCTTGTGCCTGTGTTTGTGATTTTGTGTATGTGTATGTGTGTACTTATCAATGTGTATGTGTGTGTATGTGTATATGTGTATGTTTGTTTGTTTATATGTGTTTATTTGTTTTTGTATTTGCATATTTGTGTATGTGCACATTTGTGTATCTCTATAAGTGTAATTGTAAGTGGGTATGTGTGTGCTTGTGTTTGTGTGTTCGTGTTTGTGCGTATATGTATTTGTACGTGATAGTGTGTTGATGTCTATGTGTAATGAGTGTATGTGTATGTGTGTGTATGTATGTATGTTTAAGTAATTGTATTTGTCTGTATGTGAGTTTGTGTTTTTGTGTATGTGTTTGTGTGTGTGTATTATATGATTGCTTCCTTGTGCATGTGTTTGGGACTTTTTGTATGTGTTTGTGTGTACTTATAAGTGTGTATGTGTGTGTATGTGTACATGTGTATATTTGTTTGTCTAAATGTGTGTATTTGTTTGTGTGTATGTATATTTGTGCATGTGTACATATGTGTATATGTATATGTGTATATGTGTATTTGTAAATGTGTATTTGTTTTTGTGTTTTGTATGTGTGTTTTGTATGTGTATGGTTTTATGTGTTGGAGTGTATGTGGACACAAATAAAATACAAATAAAATGTGCACATACACAAAAATAAATAAACACATATAAACAAACAAACATACACACATAAACATACACACATATACACACTGATAAGTACACACATACACATACACAAAATCACAAACACATGCAAAAACAATCATACAAATAACACAGACACACACATACACACTTACACAAACTCACATACAGACACATACATACTTATACTTAAACATACATACACACATACACAAATACACACAATTACATACACACAAACAAATACACACTTACACATACACATATGTACACATACACACATACGCATACACACCTACACATACAGACACATACACAACTACAAGTACACACATGTACACATACACAAATATATCTACACACGAATACAGACATACACATACACACAAACAAAATTACACACGTATACACAAACAAACATACCAAGATATACATAAACACACTTACACACTTATAAGAACACACATACACAAACACAAATACAAATACCCACGTATACACAAACAAACATGCGCACATACGCATAACGTATTGTCCACATACACTCCAACACATAAAACCATACACATACGTAAACACACATACAAAAACACAGACACACAAACACACTTACAAATACACATATACACATATACATATACACACATGTACACATGCACACATATACTTACACACAAACAAATACACACACTTAAACAAACAAATGTACACATGTACACATACACACATATACACACTTATAAGTACACACATACACATACACAAAACCACAAACACATGCACAAGGAAGCATTCATATAATACACACACACAAACACATACACAAAAACACAAACTCACATACAGACAAATACATACTTAAAGATACATACATACACACACATACACATACACACAAACACAATATCACATACAAATACACATACGGACATACACGAACACACAAACACAAGCACACACACATACCCACTTACAAATACACATATAGAGATACACACATGTGCACATACCCAAATATGCATACACAAAAACAAATAAACACATATAAACAAACAAACATACACACATACACATAGACACACATATACACTGATAAGTACACACATACACATACACAAAATCACAATCACATGCACAAACAATCATACACATAACACACACACATACACACATACCCAAACTCACATACAGACACATACATATGTATACTTAAACATACACAAATACACACAAACACATACACACAAACAAATACACACTTACACATACACATATGCAAACATACACACATACGCATACACACCTACACATACACACACATACACATCTACAAGTACACACCTGTACACAAACACAAATATTTACACACGGATACAGATATACACATACACACCAACAAAATTACACGCATATACACAAACAAACATACCAAGATATACATAAACACACATACACACTTATAAGTACACACATACACATACACAAATACAAATACACATGTATACACAAACAAACATGCGCACATACGCATAACGTATTGTCCAGATACACTCCAACACATAAAACCATACACATACATAAACTCACATACAAAAACACAGACACACATACACACTTACAAATACACATATACACATATACATATACACTCATGTACACATACACACATATGCATACACACAAACAAATACACATACTTAAACAAACTAACATACACATGTACACATAAACACACATAGACACTTTTAAGTACACACATACATATACACAAAACCACAAACACATGCACAAGGAAGCTTTCATATAATACACCCACACAAACATATACACAAAAACACAAACTAACATACAGACAAATACATACTTAAACATACATACATACACACATCCAGATACACACATTACACATACACACAAACACACTATCACATGCAAATACACATACGCACATACAGGTACACACAAACACAAGCACACACAAACACACTTACAAATACAAACATACACATACACACATGTACACATACACACATACGCATACACGCATACATATACACACATAAACACAAATAAACATACGCACACACACACACACATACACATCTAAAAGTACTAACATGTACACATACACAAATATATACACACGGATACAGACATACACAAGAACACAATCATAATTTCACACATATACGCAAACAAACATACCCACGTACACATAAACACACATACACATTTATAAGTCCACACATACACATACACAAAATCACAAACACATACACGAACAATCATACATATAATGCACACACATACACACATACCCAAACTCACACATAGACACATACATACTTAAACATACATATACACATACACAAATACACACAAACACATACACCCATTGTACACATACACACAAACACACTAACACAAACACATACACACTTACAAATAGACACAAATACATGCAAACATGTACACACAAAAACACATACGATGCACACTTAAAAATACACATATATACCCAAATAAACAAACACACATACACATTACGTATTGCCCTCATAAACTCCAACACATAAAACCATACACATACACAGACACACACACAAAAACACAGAAACAAATACACTCTTACAAATACACATATACACATATACACATACACACATGTACACATACACACACATATATACTGATATGTACACACATACACAAACACAAAATCACAAACAAACATTCGTATAATACACACACACTTACATCCACGAATACACAAACTCACATACAGACAAATACATAATTAAACTTACATACACACATACACAAACACACACATACACATACACACACTGTAAACATACATACAAACACACATATAAATACAAATAAACCTACACTCATACACATACACACATACACATCTACAAGTACACACCTGTACACATACACAAATATATACACACGGATACAGAGATACACTCAAATTACACACATATACACAAACAAACATACCCAGCTTCACATAAACACACATACACCCCTATAAGTACACACATACACGTACACAAATACAAATACACACATATACACAAATAAACATAGGCACATACGCATAACGTAATGTCCAAATACACTCCATCACATAAAACCATACACATACACATTCACACTTACAAATACACATATACACCTATACATATACACACATGTACACATACACACACATACATACACACAAACAAATACACACACTTAAACAAACAAACATACACATGTACACATACAAACACATACACACCTATAAGTACTCACATACACATACACAAAATCACAAACACATGCACAAGGAAGCATTCACATAATACACACACACACAAACACATACACAAAAACACAAACTCACATAAAAACAAATACATACATAAACATACATACATACACACACATACACATACACACATTACACATACACACAAACACACTATCACATACAAATATACATACTCACATACACGAACACACGAACACAAGCACACACATACACACTTACAAATACACACATAAACATACACACATGTACACAAACACACAACGCATACACACATACATATACACACATATATAAAAATAAAAATACGCACATACACACACATACACATCTACAAGTACTAACAAGTACACATACAAAAATATAAACACACGCATACAGACATACACATGAACACAAGCAAAATTTCACACATATACGCAAACAAACATACCCACGTACACATAAACACACATACACATTTATAAGTACACACATACCCATACACAAAATCACAAACACTTACACAAACAATCATACTTAAACATACATACACACATACACAAATACACACATACACATACACCCATTGTACACATACACACAAACACACTAACACAAACACATACACACTTACAAATAGACACATACACATACACACATGTAAACACACATACACATACCATACACACATAAAAAAACACATATATACACAAAAAACATACACACATACACATAACGTATTATCCTCATACACTCCAACACATAAAACCATACACATTCCCACAAACACACATAAAAAACACAGAAACATATACACACTTACAAATACACATATACACATACACACATGTACACACACATATATACATACACACAAACAGATACACACATTTAAACAAACAAACATACACATCTACAAATACACACACATACATACTGATAAATACACACATACACAAACACAAAACCACAGACACATACACAAACAAACATTCATATAATACACACACATCCACGACTACACAAACTCACATACAGACAAATACATACTTAAACATACATACACACATACACAAATACACACATACACAAACACACACATACACACACTGTACACATACACATAAACACACTATCACATACATATACACATACGGACATCCACGAAACCACAAACACAAGCACACACATATACACACTTACAAATAAACACTTACACATACACATATGTACACATACACACATATACACACACACACAAACAAATACACACATCCAAACAAACATACGTTCACAGGTACACATACACACACAAACATACTGATAAGTACACACATACACATACACAAAATCAAAAACACATTCACGAGGAAGCATTCATATAATACATACACACATACATACAAATACATACCTAAACATACATACACACATATAAACATACACACATTACACATACACACAAATACAGTATCACATACGAATACACATACCCACATACACAAACACACAAGCACACAGATACACACTTACAAAAACACACATTCCTATACACACATATATACAAATAAACAAACGCACATACACACACACATACAATTCTACAAGTACTAACATGTACACATACACAAATATATACACACGGATACAGACATACTCAAGCATTCAAAAAAAATTACACATATACGCAAAAAAACATACCCAGCTACACATAAACACAAATACACACTTATAACGTATTGTCCACATACACTCCAACACATAAAAGCATACACATACACAAACACACATACAAATACACAGAAACACATAAACATTTACAAATACACATATACACATATACATATACACACTTGTACAAATACACACATATACAAACACACAAACAAATACACACATTTAAACGAACAAACATACACATGTACACATATACACACATACACACTTATAAGTACACACATACAGATACACAAAATCAAAAACACATGCACAAGGAAGCATTCATGTAATACACACAGACAAACACATACTCAAAAACACAAACTCACATACAGACAATTACATACTTAAACATACATACACACATACACAAACACACACATACAAACACTGTACACATACACACAAACACACTATCACATACACATACACATACGGACATACACGAACCCACAATCACATTCAAACACATACACACTTACAAATAAACACTTACAGATACACATATGTACACATACACACATATACATACAAACAAACAAATACACACATCTAAACAGACAAACATACACATGTACACATACACACACATACATACTGATAAGTACACACATTCACATACACAAAACCACAAACAAATGCACAAGGAAGCATTCATATAAAAAAAACACACACACATACACAAAAACACAAACTCACATACAGACAAACACATACTTAAACATACATACACGCACACATACACATAAACACATTACACATACACACAAGCACACTATCGCATACAAATACACATAAGCACATACACGAACACACAAACAAAAGCCCACAGATACACACTTACAAATACACACATACACATACAAACATGTACCCATACACACATACGCATACACACATACATATACACAAATACAAATACACACATATACACAAACAAACATACGCACATACGCATAACGTATTGTCCACATACACTCCAACATATAAAACCATACACATACACAAACACACATACAAAAACACAGAAACACATACACATTTACAAATAAACATATACACATATACATATACACACATGTACACATACACATATATACATACACACAAGCAAATACAAACATTTAAACAAACAAACATACACATGTGCACATACACACACATACACACTTATATGTACACACATACAGATACACAAAATCAAAAACACATGCGCAAGGAAGCATTTATGTAATACACACACAAACACATAATCAAAAACACAAACTCACATACAGATAAATAGATACTTAAACATACATACATACATACACACATATACACATACACAGGTTACGCATACACACAAACACTTACACATATAGAGATACACACACGTGCACATACAGACATACGCACATACACACACATACACATCTACAAGTACTAACTTGTACACATAAAAAATATATACACACGCATACAGATGAACATACACACAAGCAAAATTTCACACATATACGCAAACAAACATACCCACGTACACATAAACACACATACACACTTATAAGTACACACATACACATGCACAAAATTACAAACACATACACAAACAAACATACATATAATACACACACATACACACATACAGACACATACATACTTATACTTAAAAATACATACACACATACACAAAAACACACTAACACATACACACTTACAAATACACAATTACACGTACACATATGTACACATACACACATATACATACAAACAAACAAATACACACATCTAAACAGACAAACATACACATGTACACATACACACACATACACACTGATAAGTACACACATTCACATACACAAAACCACAAACAAATGCACAAGGAAGCATTCATATAAAAAAAACACACACACATACACAAAAACACAAACTCACATACAGACAAACACATACTTAAACATACATACACGCACACATACACATAAACACATTACACATACACACAAGCACACTATCGCATACAAATACACATAAGCACATACACGAACACACAAACAAAAGCCCACAGATACACACTTACAAATACACACATACACATACAAACATGTACCCATACACACATACGCATACACACATACATATACACAAATACAAATACACACATATACACAAACAAACATACGCACATACGCATAACGTATTGTCCACATACACTCCAACATATAAAACCATACACATACACAAACACACATACAAAAACACAGAAACACATACACATTTACAAATAAACATATACACATATACATATACACACATGTACACATACACATATATACATACACACAAGCAAATACAAACATTTAAACAAACAAACATACACATGTGCACATACACACACATACACACTTATATGTACACACATACAGATACACAAAATCAAAAACACATGCGCAAGGAAGCATTTATGTAATACACACACAAACACATAATCAAAAACACAAACTCACATACAGATAAATAGATACTTAAACATACATACATACATACACACATATACACATACACAGGTTACGCATACACACAAACACTTACACATATAGAGATACACACACGTGCACATACAGACATACGCACATACACACACATACACATCTACAAGTACTAACTTGTACACATAAAAAATATATACACACGCATACAGATGAACATACACACAAGCAAAATTTCACACATATACGCAAACAAACATACCCACGTACACATAAACACACATACACACTTATAAGTACACAATACACATACACAAAATCACAAACACATACACAAACAATCATACATATAATACACACACATACACATATACCCAAACTCACACATAGACACAAACATGCTTAAACATACATACACACATACACAAATAAATACATACACATACACCCAATGTACACATACACACAAACAAACTAACACAAACAGATGCACACTTACAAATAGAGACATACACATACACACATGTAAACACACATACACATACCATACACAAATAAAAATACACATATATACACAAACAAACATACACACATACACATAACGTATTGTCCTCATACACTCCAACACATAAAACCATACACACACACTAACACACATAGAAAAACACAGAAACATATACACACTTACAAATACACATCTACACATATTCACATACACACATGTACACACACACATATACATAAACACAAACAGATACAAACATTTAAACAAACAAACATACACATGTACACATACACACACATACATACTGATAAGTACACACATACACAAACACAAAATCAAAAACACATACACAAACAAACATTCATTTAATACACACACAACTCCACGAAAACACAAACTCACATACAGACAAATATATACTTAAACATACATACACACATACACAAACACACACATACACAAACACACACTGTACCCTTACACACAAACACACTATCACATACAAACACACATACGGACATACACGAACACACAAACGCATGCACACACATACACACTTACAAATAAACACTTACACTTACACATATGTACACATGCACACATATACATACACACAAACAAATACATACATCTAAATAAACAAACATACAAATTTACGCATACACACACATACACACTGATAAGTACACACATACACATACACAAAGTCACACACTCACATACAGACAAATACATACTTAAACATACATACACACATATATATATATACACACAAACACAAACACAAACATATATTCACACACAAACACGCTTAAACTCAGACACACACACACAAATAAACACATACAAACACATACACACATACAAACATACACCAACACATACACACATGCAAATACACATATACAAATACATATTTATATATATATGTATATATATATATATATATATATATATACAAAAATAAACACATACGCATATACACCCATACACATCTACAAGTACTAACCTGTACACATACACAAATATATACACACGCATACACACATACCTAAACTCACACAATGACACATACATAATTAAACCTACATACACACAAACACAAATACACACAAACACAAACACCCATTGTACACATACACACAAACACACTAACACAAACACATACACACTTACAAATAGACACATATACATGCACACATGTACACACACAAACACATACCATACACACTTAAAAAAACACATATATACACAAACAAACATACACATGTACAAATACATACACATACATACTGATAAGTACACACATACACAAACACAAAATCACAAACACATACACAAACAAACATTCAAATATTACACACACACACTCACGAACACACAAACTCACATACAGACGAATACATACTTAAACATACATACACACATACACAAACACACACTTACACATAAACACACTGTACACATACACACACTATCACATACACATACACATACGGACATACACGAACCCACATACACATGCAAACACATACACACTTGCAAACAAACACTTACACATACATATATGTACACATACACACATACGCATACACACATACAAATGCACACATATATACAAAAAAACATACACACATACACACACACATACACATCTACAAGTACACACATGTACACATACACAAATATATACACACGGATAAAGACATACACATACACACAAACAAAATTACACACATATACACAAACAAACATACCCAGATACACATAAACATACATACTCACTTATAAGTACACACATACACATACACAAAATCACAAACACATACACAAACAAACATACATATAACACACACATACACAAATACACAAACTCACATACAGACACATACATACTTAAACATACATACACTCATACACAAATACACACAAGAACATACACAAATTGTACACATACACACCAACACAGTAACACATACACATACACATACACACATAAACGAATACACCAACACATGCAAACACATACACACTTACAAATACACACATACAAATACAAACATATATACAAATAAACATACACACATACACATAAACACACATACCCATCTACAGGTACACAAATTTACAAATGAACAAATATATACACACGCACTCAGACATACACATACACACAAACAAAACTACACACATATACACAAACAAACATACCCACACACACATAAACATACATACACACTTGTAAGTACACATATACATATACACAAAATCACAAACACATACACAAACAAACATACTTAAAATACACACATAAACACGCATACACACATACATAATCAAACATACATACAGACCTACACAAATACATACATACACATAAACACATTGTACACATACACAAAAACACACTAACACATACACATACACATACACATAAACACATACACAAACACACAAACACATGCACACACATATACACTTACAAATACACACATACACGTACACACATGTACACATACACACATACGCATACACACATACAATTACATATATATATATATATATATATATATATATATATATATATATGTATATACAAATAAACATACACATGTACACATAAACACACATACACATCTACAAGAACCACTTGCACACATACACAAATATATACACACGCGTACAAACATATACATACACAGAAACAAAATTACACATATTTACGCAAACAAACATACCCACATACGCATAATTACACATACACACTTTTAAGTACACACATACACATACACAAAATCACACACACACATACACAAGCAAACATATTTAAAATACACACACAAACTCACATACAGACACATACATACTTAAACAGACATACACACATACACAAATACACAAATAAACTACACACATTGTACAAATACACACAAAAACACTAACACAAACACTTACACATACACATACACATAAACATATACATATACGAACACACAAACACATGCAAACACATACACATTTACAAATATACATACACATACACACATGTACACACACACACACATACACAGACAAAAACAAAATTACACACATATACTCAAACAAACATACCCAGATACCCTTAAACACACATAAACACCTATAAGTACACACATACTCAAACACAAAATCACAAACACATACACAAACAAACATACATATAACACACACACACATACACAAATACACAAACTCACAAACAGACACATACATACTTAAACATACATACACACATACACAAATACACAAACACATTCAAACATATAAACACTTACAAATACACACATACATGTACCCACATTTACACATACACACCTACGCATACACACATACAAATACACACATATATACAAATAAACATGCACACATACACATAAACACACATACCCATCTACAGGTACACACATTTACAAATGAACAAATATATACACACGCATTCAGACATACACATACGCACAAACAAAACTACACAGATACACACCAATAAACATACCCACACACACATAAACACACAAACACACTTGTAAGTACACACATACATATACACAAAATCACAAACACATGCACAAACAAACATACTTAAAATACGCACATAAACACGCATACACACATACATAATCAAACATACATACACATCTACACAAATACATACATACACATAAACACATTGTACACATACACAAAAACACACTAACACATACACATACACATACACATAAACACATACACAAACACACATACACATCTACAAGAACACACTTGCACACATACACAAATATATACACACGCGTACAAACATATGCATACACAGAAACAAAATTACACATATTTACGCAAACAAACATACCCACATACGCATAAACACACATACACACTTTTAAGTACACACATACACATACACAAAATCACACACACTTACACAAACAAACATATTTAAAATACACACACAAACTCACATACAGACACACACATACTTAAACATACATACACACATACACAAATACACATATACACCACACACACATTGTACAAATACACACAAACACACAAACACAAACACTTACACATACACATACACAAAAACATATACATATACGAACACACAAACACATGCAAACACATACACATTTACAAATACACATACACATACACACATGTACACACACACACATACACACACAAAAACAAAATTACACACATTTACTCAAGCAAACATACCCAGATACACATAAACACACATACACACCTATAAGTACACACATACTCATACACAAAATCACAAACACATAAACAAACAAACATACAAATAACACACACACATACACAAATACACAAACTCAAAAACAGACATATACATACTTAAACATACATACACACATACACAAATACACATATACACCACACACACATTGTACAAATACACACAAACACACAAACACAAACACTTACACATACACATACACAAAAACATATACATACACAAATACACAAACAAATGCAAACACATAAACACTTACAAATACACACATACATGTACCCACATTTACACATACACACCTACGCATACACACATACAAATACACACATATATACAAATAAACATACACACATACAAATAAACACTTATACCCATCTACAGGTACAAACATGTACACATGAACAAATATATACACAAGCATTCAGACATACACAGACACACAAACAACACTACACACATATACACAAACAAACATACCCACGTACACATAAACACACATACACACTTGTAAGTAAACACATACATGCACACAAAATCACAAACACATACACAAACAAACATATTTAAAATGCACACCTACACACACATACACACATACATAATCGAACATACATACACACCTACACAAATACATACATACACATACACACATTGTACACATGCACAAAAACACACTAACACATACACATACACATATACATGAACACATACACAAACACACAGGCACATGCACACATATATACGCTTACAAATACACACATACACATACACACAGGTACACATACACACATACGCTTACACACATACAAATACACACATATATACAAATAAACATACACATATACACATAATCACACATACACATCTACAAGTACACACTTGCACGTATACAAAAAGATATACACACGCGTTCAGACATACACATACACAGAAACAAAATTACACATATTTAAGCAAACAAACATACTCACATACACATAAACACACGTACACACTTTTAACTACACACGTACACATACACAAAATCACAAACACATACACAAACAAACATATTTAAAATACACACACAATCTCATATACAGACACAAACATACTTAAACATACATACACAAATACACAAATACACACATACACTACGCACATTGTACACATACACACAAACACACTAACACAAAACTTACACATACACATAGACATAAAAAAATACATATACAAACACACAAACATATGCAAACATATACACATTTAAAAACACACAGACACATACACACATGTACACACACATACACACATACAAATACACACAAATACACAAATAAACATACACACATACACATAACATGTGCATATACACTCCAACACATAAAACCATACACATACACAAACACACATCCAAAAACACAGAAACATATACACATTGACACCTACACACAGGTACACATTCACACATACACATACACATATACACATACATAAATGAACACAAACACACATACACATACACACATACAAGAATACACATATACACAAATAAACAAACACACATACACATGACATATTGTGCCCATACACTCCAACACATAAACCCAGACACATACACAAACACACATAACAAACACAGAAACATATACACACTTACAAAAAAACATATACACATACACACACATATACATACACACATATACATACACACAAACAAACACACACATATAAACAAACAAACATACAGATATACACATACATACACATACAAACCTATAAGTACACACACACACATACACACACATACAAATACACAAACTCACATACAGACAAGTACATACTTGAACATACATACACAAATACACAAACACTCATACACGTACACACAGGTACACATACACACATACGGATACACACATACAAACACACACATATACACAAACGAACACACACATACACACATATATACAAATCTACAGGTACACAAATGTACACATACACAAATACATACACACGCAAACAGACATACACATACACACACCTACACATACACACATATACAGATACACAAAAACAATTGTACACATACACTCATTCACACAAACAAACACTTACAAATATCCATATACACACAGGTAAACACACATACAAATTCACACATACAAAAATACTCATACACATATACATCATCACACACACAAACTCACACGTACATACACAATTGCACACATACAAAAAAAAACACACGTACACTCCTATACATTTGTACACAATTACATACACAAACATATATATGCACACATACACAAACACAAACAAACACACACACACCTTTACAAACTCATACACAAACAAACCTACATATAGTACACACACACTACCAACATACACAAATCCACATACACAAATACACACTTAGACATACATACACAATTACAAAAATAGACACAGACACATATGTACACAATAACACATACAAACACATACACACATTCACAAACACACAAACACATACACACACATACACACTTAGAAATACACAAATACACATACACACCTGTACACATAAGCACATATAGATACACACATTCAAATACACACATATACACAAAACCAACAAACACACATACATATACACATACACGTATACAAGTGCTTGTGTTTGTGTATGTCTGTATTTGTTTGTATGTGTTTGTTTGTGTATATGTATCTGAGTTTAAGTGCGTTTGTGCGTGTTTGTGCGTTTGTGTATGTATGTATGTGCGTGCATTATATAAATGTGTGTTTGTGTATGTGTTTGTGAATATGTGTTTGTGTTTGTGTGTACTTATCAGTTTGTATGTGTGTGTATGTGTACATGTGTATGTTTGTTTGTTTAAATGTGTGTATTTGTTTGTGTGTTTTTATATATGTGTATGTGTACCTGTGTGTTTGTGTATGTCTGTATTTGTTTGGTTGTGGGTATGTTTAAGTGTGCGTATGTGTATGTGTGTAAGTGTATGTCTGTTTGCGTGTGTATATTTTTGTGTATGTGTACATGTGTGTACATGTAAGTGTGTATGTGTCTGTGTGATTGTGCATGTGTACATGTTTATGGGCAATGTGTGTATGTGCATGTTTGTATGTGTGTTTATGTGTAAGTGTGGTTGTGTATGTGTGTATATTTATGTTTGAGAATAACCATGTGTATGTGCATATGTGTGTATGTGTAAATATGGGTTTTTGTGTATTTGCGTATGTGTGTATGCATGTTTAAGTGTGTATGTGTGTTTGTGTGTTTGTGCTTCTGTGCGTATTATATGTTTGTTTGAATGTGTGTATGTGTTTGTGTGTACCCACATACACATTCACACATACCCAATTACACATACACAAACACACATTCTGATGTACAGAAACACACAAACACGTTTACACTTACAAATACACATATAGAGATACACTCATGTGCACACACACAAATATGCATACACAAAAACAAATAAACACACATAAACAAACAAACATACACGCTTTAACATACACACACATACACACTTATAAGTACACACACACATGCACAAAATCACAAAAACATACACAAACAAACGTACATATAATACACACACATACACACATACACAAACTCACATACAGACAAATATATACTTAAAAATACATACACATACATAAATACCCACATACACATACACACATTGTACACATACACACAAACACACTAACACATAGAGATACACATACACACTTACAAATACACACATACACGTACACACATAAAAATACACACATTTACATCTACAAGTACACACATGTACACATACATAAGTATATACACACGCATACAGACATACTTATAAACAGACACACTCATACACACTAACACATACACGCATACACCACATAACATATACACATATACTCATACACTCAGGTACACACACACTTACACATTCACACATACACAAAAACACATATAGACTTACACAATCACACATACACACTCAAATGTACATACACAAATACACACATACAGAAATACAGGCATACACAATCACACAAATACATACACACATAGACATTTACAAATACACACATACATATGCACAACTGTACACATACACACAAAACAATACACAAATACAAATACACACATATACACAAGCAAACAGACACACATACACATACACGTTCACAAGTAAAAACATAAACATACACACATTCACAAACACATACACAAACAAACATTTAAATATATAACGCACAGATACACAGAAATACATAAACACATACACACTTAAGCATACAAACACACATACACAAATACACACAAAAATATATGTACATAGACACACATGCACATACATGCACGAATAAATACACATATGAATGCATAAATACACATACCTATTCACACACATAATTATACACACATACACAACCGCACATACACAGACACACATACATACATACACCTACACACCTTGCACATATACACGCGAACAAGTTAACATGTACAAACACGTACATACAAGTACACATACACACATACACATACACATATACAAATAAAAGCATATACATAAACAAACATACACACATAAGCACTTACAAGTACACACATGAACACATACACAAACATATACCCACGCAAACAGACATACACATACACACATATACACACGCACACTTAAATATACACACAACCAATCAAATACAGACATACACAAACACACAAGTACAAGCATACACATTCACAAAAATACACAATTACACAAACACAAACACATAAACACGCTCACTCGGACTTACATACACATACACATGCACAAAAGCACACATACAACCGTACACACATAAAGCCATACACATTTGTACATATACACATACACACATACATACACACAAACACAAACACAATCACACAAAAAACACCTAAACTCAGATTCACACAAATAAACACATAAAAACAAATACGCTCATACACATATACACAAACACATACACACATACATACTTAGAAAAACACATACACATACGCACCTGTACACATGCACAGATATAAATACACACATACACATACACAAAGACGCTTACAATTACAAACATACATATACACACATTCAGAAACTTGTACACATACAAACATACATATAATATGCACACATGCACAAGCACACATACACAAGAACAAACTTAAGCATACAAACACACATACACAATTACACACAAAAACATATGTACATACACACATACTCACATGCACATACATGCACATAGAGGTACACATACCTATTCACACGCAAAAATATAGACACATACACAACCGCACATACACATATACACACATACATACATAGACATACACACTTTGAACATATACTCGCAAACACGTTAACATGTACACATACAAATATATGCATGTACATACACACACATACACTTAGATATATACAAATAAAAGTATATACACAAAAAAACATACACACATAATCAGACAGACACACATATACACACTTACAAGTACCCACATGTACACATACACAAAAATATACACACGCAAACAGACATATACATACACACATTTACATACGCAAACATAAACATACACACAACCAAACAAATACAGACATAAACAAACACACATGTACACACACACATATACACATTCATACAATTACACAAACACAAATATACAAAAACAAAAACAAGCTCACTCATACTTACATACACATGCACATGCACAAAAACACACATACGACCGTACCCTCATACGCCCATATACATTTGTACACATACATACACACAAACAAAAACACATATTCACAAACACATACACAAACACACATTTATAAAATGCACGCACATACTCACAAACACAAACACACAAACACACACAAACACACTTAAACTCAGATACACATACACAAATAAACACATACGAACAAAAACACACATACACATATACACAAACACATACACACATACTAATATGCAAATAAACACATACACAAACACACCTGTACACATACACAGATATAAATACACACATACAAATACACACATATACATAAACAAACAAGCACACATGCACATACATATAGACGCTTACAAGTACACACATACACATAAACACAATCACAAACGCATACAAAAACAAGCATACATGTAATACGCACACATACACAAACACACATACACACATGCTCACTTAAGCATACAAACACATTTACCCAATTACACACAATTATGTATGTACACACACACACATGCACATATATGCACATACAAGTACACATACATATTCACACACATAAATATACACACATACACAACCAACCATACACATATACACTCATACATACATAGAGATACAAATATTGCATACATACAGGCAAGCACGTTAACATGTACACATACACACATAAACATACACACTTACAAATAAACACACACAAATAAACATACACGCACATACAAACTTAAAAGCACACACATGTACATATACACAAACATATACTCACGCAAACAGACATACATATACACATATATACATACGCACGCTTAAACATACATAAAACCAAACCAATACAGACATACACAAACACACAGGTCCACACACACATACACATTCACACATACACAATTACACATACACACACACAAATTAAAATGCACGGGCACTCGTACTTACACACACATACACATATGTACACACAAACAAAAACACACATTCACAAACACTTACAAAAACACACATTTGTATAATGCACGCACAAACACACATACACAAACACACATACACATACAAACACACTTAAGCACAGATACACACACAAATACGCATATACACACTTACAAATACACACATTGTACACATACACAAGAAAAGATTAACGCAATCAAATACACACATAAGTAAACACCCAAACACAAACACTTCTACACAATTACAAATACTAACATACACATACACACAGGTACACATTCACACATATACACACACACAAATACACAAATAAACACAATCGAACCTACACAAATACACATACACACTTACAACTACTCACAAACATTTACACACATGTTCACATATACCTTTACACACATATACAAATACACATGCACACTCTTACATACATACACATACACATAAGCAAATACGCATATACAAACGCACACCGATACCCACAGGTACACGTACAAAATACGCACGCAAACACACACATACATAAACCTATATGCACACATAAATACTTACACAAAAACACTTACTTACCAACATGCTTACACATATACACATACATAAACACGTACACACACATAAACAAACACATATACACAACCACACATACACACATCCACACATACAAAATTACACATACACACATACACATGAACACATGAGTAGTATGTAATAGCTACGTAAAAAAGGGGGGGTTATCATTGGACCCTTAACCATAGGATAATAGGTAGTGGCGGTAAAGTGTAAAAATGATAGGCGGTATGAAATCTTTCCGCCGCTGTATTTTTCCCTTTCCTATTTGAATCTTTTAGTTTCGCCGATTGTATTTCCCTTCCTTTCCTTATTCCACCGCCCGTTTCCCTTTTCCTTCTGTCTCGTCTCTTGTTTGGGATTTTAACACTATATGTAAAAAGTAGTCTTGTTACCCAAATAGAGGGGTTATCATGTGAACCTTGATTAAGAAGTGTTGATCAGTTTTTAGTAAAAATTTATCATTATTGAGAGAATGTGTGCAAAGATCAAATGACAACTAAAATAACGGTCAACATTAAAAGTATTCACTAGATTCACAAGTAATTGACTGAAGAATAATCGCAATTTTATCGACCTCTTTTTAAGCAACTTATCTCTACCTCGATCCCAATCTTGGTTTGGATATTGCTTTAGCAGTCAGAAACCAGTAACCCGAACTGTTTTTCTGATTCGTTTTGTCCAAACGTGTTTGACCATGTCGCGAATAAAAATTCTTGACATTCCCATGACAATAATACCTAATGGTTACTTTAGAACACCAACTCAAACTCAAACTTGTATCAATTAGACTATGAATAGACTTCACCATCCTCTTCCATCGTTTGCTCACATTTTTTTAAACTTATCTTTGGATCAAATATTAAAAAAGGTAGTCAGAACATGAAAATTGATGAAAAAATTAGCATCTGTTGATCATCAGCAAGCTTTTTTTAAAATCTTTTAAGGCAGATATTTTTTTAATTCCTTCAATGTTTAAATGAGAGGAGCTAACATAAAATCAAACAGTTTCCTCAATCCAAACACTTTTATCATTTGTCAAGAATGCATCACACACAGAATATATATATATATATATATATATATATATATATATATATATATATATATATACATTACAAGGCCCAGTACAAGGCCCATAAAAAAATGTCCAAAGAAACGTTGCTCCATTAGTGACAACTAACACAAAACTACTTGAAAAATATCAATTTGGCTCATATGAATTATATATGAGTCATCAAGGGTTAATTTTATATATGAGTCATCAAAGATCAGTTGTACATCATTTTTTTTCCTCTTATTTTACAAGTGATGGAGATAAACTTTTGAGGAAAAATTGCTCCATAAGTGAAAACTAACACAAAACTCCTTGAAAAATTTGATTTCGGCTCACATAGATTATATATGTGTCATCAAAGGTCAATTGTATACATGAGTTGTCAAAAGTCAATTGTACATCAATTTTTTCCTCTTGTACAAGAACTAGAGAAAAATGTGTCAGGAAAAAGTTGCTCCATTAGGGAAAACTAACACAAAAATTCTTAAAAAAACATCAATTTGGCTCATAAAAAGTTTGTATGGGTCATTAAATGTCAATTGTACATCACTTTTTTCCCTCTTAATGTACAAGTCCTAGAGGAAAATTTCTAAGTGAAAAGTTGCTCGACTCGTGAAATTTAACACAAAACTACTTGAAAAATATCAATTTGGCTCACATAAAGTACATATGAGTCATCAAAGGTCAATTGTCCATCACTTTTTTCCTCTTATTGTACAACAATACCTAGAGAAAATTGTTCAGGGAAAAGTTGCTCCATTACGGAAAACTAACACAAAACTACTTGAAAACATCAATTTGGGTCACATAAAGTATAAAAGAGTCATAAAAAGTCATTTGTACATCATTTTTTCCTCTAATTTTACAACAAGACCTAGAGAAAAATTTCCAAGGAAAAAGTTGGTCCAATAGTGAAAACTAACACAAAACTGCTCAAAAACATCAATTTGGCTCACATAAAATTTATATGAGTCATTAAATGTCAATTGTACATCTCTTTTTTTTCTTCAAGACTCTTTTTTTTCTTTGGAAAAAATACTCCATTAGTAACAACCAACACAAAAACTATGTGCAAAAACATCAATTTGGCTCACATAAAGTATATATGAGACGTCAAAACTCACATAAAGTATATATGAGAGGTCAAAATTCCGTACATCATTTTTTCCTCTTAATGTACAAGTCCTAGAGAAAAGTTTCCTCGGGAAAAGTTGCTCCAGTAGTAAAAACTAACACAAAACTACTTGAAAAACATCAATTTGGCTCATATAATGTATATAAGCGTCATTTAAGGTCAATTGTACACATTCTTTTCCTCTTAATTTACAAGTCCTAGAGGAAACTTTGTTCAGGAAAAGTAGGACCAACAGTGAAAATTGACACAAAATACTTGAAAGAATATAAATTTGAATCATATAAGGTATATATGAGTCAATAAAGCTCAATTGTACATCACTTTTTTCCTCTTATTGTACAACAAGACCTAGAGAAAAATTTATCAGGGAAAAATTGCTCCATTAGTGAAAACTAACACTAAACCACTTGAAAACATCAATTTGGGTCACATAAAGTATAAAAGAGTCATCAAAGGTCATTTGTACATCATTTTTTTCTCTAGTTTTACAACAAGACCCATAGAAAAATTTCTTAGGATAAAGTTGGTCCATTAGTGAAAACTAACACGAAACTACTCAAAAAAACATTAATTTGGCTCACATAAAATTTATATGAGTCATTAAATGTCAATTGTAGATGACTTTTTTTCTTCTTTTTGTACAAGACCTAGAGAAAAATTTTTTTATGGAAAAAAATACCCCATTAGTAACAGCTAACACAAAAACTATGTGGAAAAACATCAATTTGGCTCACGTTAAGTATATATGAGACGTCAAAACTCTTTCGTACATCATTTTATTCCTCTTAATGTACAAGTCCTAGAGAAAAATTTCCTAGGGAAAAGTTGCGCCATTAGTGAATACTAACACAAAACTACTTGAAAAACATCAATTTGGCTAATATAATGTATATAGGCGTCATTAAATGTCAATTGTACATCTCTTTTTTTTTCTTCAAGACTCTTTTTTTTTCTTTGAAAAAAATACTCCATTAGTAACAACCAACACAAAAACTATGTGCAAAAACATCAATTTGGCTCACATAAAGTATATATGAGACGTCAAAACTCACATAAAGTATATATGAGACGTCAAAATTTCGTACATCATTTTTTTCCTCTTAATGTACAAATCCTAGAGAAAAATTTCCTCGGGAAAAGCTGCTCCATTAGTAAAAACTAACACAAAACTACTTGAAAATCATCAATTTGGCTCATATAATGTATATAAGCGTCATTTAAGATCAATTGTACACATTCTTTTCCTCTTAATTTACAAGTCCTAGAGGAAACTTTGTTCAAGAAAAGTTGGACCAACAATGAAAATTGACACAAAATACTTGAAAAAATATAAATCTGAATCATACAAGGTATATATGAGTCAATAAAGCTCAATTGTACATCACTTTTTTCCTCTTATTGTACAACAAGACCTAGAGAAAAATTTATCAGGGAAAAATTGCTCCATTAGTGAAAACTAACACTAAACCACTTGAAAACATCAATTTGGGTCACATAAAGTACAAAAAAGTCATCAAAGGTCATTTGTACATCATTTTTTTCTCTAGTTTTACAACAAGACCCATAGAAAACTTTCTTAGGATAAAGTTGGTCCATTAGTGAAAACTAACACAAAACTACTCAAAAAACCGTTAATTTGGCTCACATTAAATTTATATGAGTCATTAAATGTCAATTGTAGATGACTTTTTTTCTTCTTTTTGTATAAGACCTAGAGAAAAAATTTTTATGGAAAAAAATACCCCATTAGTAACAACAAACACAAAAACTATGTGGAAAAACATCAATTTGGCTCACGTGAAGTACATATGAGACGTCAAAACTCTTTCGTACATCATTTTCTCCTCTTAATGTACAAGTCCTAGAGAAAAATTTCCTAGGGAAAAGTTGCTCCATTAGTGAATACTAACACAAAACTACTTGAAAAACATCAATTTGGCTAATATAATGTAATAGGCGGCATTAAATGTCAATTGTACATCTCTTTTTTTCTTCAAGACTCTTTTTTTTCTTTGGAAAAAATACTCCATTAGTAACAACCAACACAAAAACTATGTGCAAAAACATCAATTTGGCTCACATAAAGTATATATGAGACGTCAAAACTCACATAAAGTATATATGAGACGTCAAAATTTCGTACATCATTTTTTTCCTCTTAATGTACAAGTCCTAGAGAAAAATTTCTTTGGAAAAAGTTGCTCCATTAGTAAAAACTAACACAAAACTACTTGAAAAACATCAATTTGGCTAATATAATGTATATAGGCGTCATTAAATGTCAATTGTACATCTCTTTTTTTTCTTCAAGACTCTTTTTTTTCTTTGGAAAAAATACTCCATTAGTAACAACCAACACAAAAACTATGTGCAAAAACATCAATTTGGCTCACATAAAGTATATATGAGACGTCAAAACTCACATAAAGTATATATGAGAAGTCAAAATTTCGTACATCATTTTTTTCCTCTTAATGTACAAATCCTAGAGAAAAATTTCCTCGGAAAAAGTTGCTCCATTAGTAAAAACTAACACAAAACTACTTGAAAACATCAATTTGGCTCATATAATGTATATAAGCGTCATTTAAGATCAATTGTACACATTTTTTTTCTCTTAATTTACAAGTCCTAGAGGTAACTTTGTTCAAGAAAAGTTGGACCAACAGTGAAAATTGACACAAAATACTTGAAAGAATATAAATCTGAATCATATAAGGTATATATGAGTCAATAAAGCTCAATTGTACATCACTTTTTTCCTCTTATTGTACAACAAGACCTAGAGAAACATTTATCAGGGAAAAATTGCTCCATTAGTGAAAACTAACACTAAACCACTTGAAAACATCAATTTGGGTCACATAAAGTATAAAAGAGTCATCAAAGGTCATTTGTACATCATTTTTTTCTCTAATTTTACAACAAGACCCATCGAAAAATTTCTTAGGATAAAGTTGGTCCATTAGTGAAAACTAACACAAAACTACTCAAAAAAACGTTAATTTGGCTCACATAAATTTTATATGAGTCATTAAATGTCAATTGTACATGACTTTTTTTCTTCTTTTTGTACAAGACCTAGAGAAAAAATTTTTTATGGAAAAAATACCCCATTAGTAACAACTAACACAAAAACTATGTGGAAAAACATCAATTTGGCTCACGTAAAGTATATATGAGACGTAAAAACTCTTTCGTACATCATTTTTTTCCTCTTAATGTACAAGTCCTAGAGAAAAATTTCCTAGGGAAAAGTTGCTCCATCAGGGAATACTAACACAAAACTACTTGAAAAACATCAATTTGGCTAATATAATGTATATAGGCGTCATTAAAGGTCAATTGTACACAATTTTTTCCTCTTAATGTACTCCTAGAGAAAAAATTCCTAGGGAAAAGTTGCTCCATTAGTAAAGACAAAAAACAAAACTACTTGAAAGTAACAATTTGGCTCATATAAAGTGTATATGACTCATCGAAGGTCATTTGTACATCATTTTCCCCTCTTAATGTAGAAGTCCCAGAGAAAAGTTGCTTAAAGAAAAGTCGTTCCATCAGTACAACCTAGTAAAACGATACCCAAAAAAGTCTCCGTTTTGCTCACACAAAGTATATATGAGTCTTCAAAAGTCAATTGTACATCATTTTTCCCACTCTCAATGTACAGGTTGCAGAGAAAATTTAAATAAGGAAAAGTTGATCCATAAGTTAAAACTAACACAAAACTGCTTTCAAAAATATCAAATTGATTTGGGCTCGTAGAAAGTATATATGATTCACCAAATATCACTTTTACATCATTTTTTGCTCTTAGTGTACGACACATAGAGAAATTTTATGTAAGTAAAAATTGTTTCATTATTTAAAAATAGCACAAAAATACACTAAATTGTATTAGATTTGGTCATATGAAGTACATATTGGTCATCAATGGTCTGTTTATATCCATTGCTCCCCTATTAGGGTATAAGTGTCATAAAAACAAAAATTCCTTAATAAAATTTGATTCATCAGTAAAAAAAACAATTACTTTAAGAGGATATTCTTTTTGCTCACATAAATTATAATTCATCAAAGGTCACTTGTATGTTGTTTATTTTTACCCACTTAATGTACAAGTCATAGAAAAATTTTTTTAATATAAAAGTTGTTTCATAAGTTATTACTAACGCAAAATTACTTCAAATTTAATCAATTTTTCTTAGAGAGAATATAGAAATTAATTATGAAAAGTCAAAAGTACATCATTATTTTTCCTGATGTACATGTCCAAGTGAAAACCTTCTCCAGCAAAAGCTGTTTAATAGTTCAAAACTAACAAAAGTTTACTTGAAAGTCTAAATTTGCTTAGATAGAGCATTTATGAGTCTTCGTAGGATAGTTATACAACTTTTGTTAGCTCTTAATATACAAGTAATACAGAAAAGTTCAATTAGTGAAAGGTGTTTGACAGGTGAATAAAAAAAATCATTCAAATTTTCTCATGAAAATCATATTCATAAGAATGCATTAAGAAAGAGCAATCAGTGGTTAATGTGCGGCTTTTCGAATTTAATTATTGAAGATTGTTTCATAGATGAATTGTTAAACAAAAGACATTTTAAAATACCTGATTGTGCTCCTATAATTTGTTTATGAGCCATAAGAGATCAACCTCACTTCCGTTTAGGTCCTTTCGAGTGCATGTGATGCAGCAAAATATACTTGATGAAAGTTATTCTTCAAATGAAATCCTCAAAGACAATGTTAATTGCATAAGTTTGTTGGTCATGAACTATGTATGAGTCGTCAGATACCTTTTTTTACGCCTTTGCAGATCTTTTAATATACAAGTAAGAAAGAAATGTGTTCTGAGGGAATAAAGTTTTATAGGTTTATTTGTTTCACGAAATCTTAAAAATGCAACAAATTAATGCTCAATTTCCATACTTCATTCCTGAGTGGTTCATGGTAAATCTTTTTTTTCTTTTAACGAAAGAGTATTGCAGAAATGTTTACTCAAAGGTTGTTGTTTCATACGTAACCACTCAGCCGAGAGTTTTTGGATACGTATTATTTTAAAGCACATTCATTATAAGTGAGATAACAGAATTCAATTGTACATCTTTTTATACCTATTAATATTTGTGCAATATAACAAAAATTACTTAGAGGAAGATTCTTGACAGTTAAAAATGTGGACCAAAATCTTCAAGGGAGCTTTACTTTCAAACCATACACTGTCTATGTGTTGTCGAAATTTAATTGTTTACATTTTTTTCCTCTTTAGCTTTTAATGCTAAAAAAATCAAACACTTTCTCATTGATAAATTTTCTTCAGGTGAAAAATTAAACAAAACTTTTCAATTATGCGTTAAAATCAATTTCCAATCATTATAAGTGTCATCAGCAGCCTACTGTACAATTTTTTAATCTACTAATGTACAAGTCTTCTCGATGAAAGTTGTTGTATAGGTAGAAATGCGAACGAAAATCTTCCAAGGTGTATCAATTGCAGATGCTTTTTCTATTATTCCATTCTTAAGACATCTGATGTTTATTTATGTCTCCTAATATAAAAGTTATGCAATAAAGTATACTAAAAATAGAGTTGTTTTATAGTTTGAAATATATAAAAAACAATTCTTAAAATAAGCACCACTCTCATACGCCTACACTACATAAGTATTGACGTAGGTCACGTGTTCAACTTTTTTTAACTCCTGATTTACAATTAGTACAGCAAATTTTTCGCGCGGTTTAGTTTTTTATGCAATGCTGCTAATAAGTTTGTTATGTAACTTGATGTTCACTTACTAAATATGAGTCATCAGAAGCCGACTGTAATCCATTTTTTTATATCTCTTGATGTTCATGTAATGCAGCAGGCATTACCTATTCAAAGTTGTTTAATAGGTTAAAGGTTAGTCATAAGTCTTCATAAATGCATTAGTGTCATGCTCATACACTAATTACGGCGTATCAGTCACAGATCAGTTGTTTATCATTTCATATCTCCTACTCCTAATATACAGCCAAAACAGCTTTTTGTTTTAAATAACATTTCCTTTTAATTAAAAATCAAACAATAACGTTCAATAAGCATTATTTATTGGGGTAATACACTACACAGGCTATGTCTGTCTGACTCATCAAATGCTCAAAGTATATCATTTGTGATGTCCATATATGAAAGTTTTAGAAGACAGATTGATTACTAAAAATCACAAAGCTACTAAAAAAAGCAAAAATTTAATGACCTTTTTTGTGCTCTTTCTGATAATAAGCGTAGAGAAATTTACTATTTGTTGAAACTGTTCGAAGAACATATTCCATGGGAAAACTCCGTGTGTCTCCGACGGGCGGGCAGTTGTGTACTACCACCAGTCACACTGCTCGCCCGTCGGACACACACGGATTTTTCCCAAGAAATATGTTCTTCGAACGATTTCAACTAATAGTAAATGTCTCTACGCTTATTATCAGAAAGAGCACAAAAATTAATCATTAAATTCTTAGTTTCTTAGCAGTTTTGTAATTTTTAGCAAGCAATTTTCAATATCTCAAATGATGTGCTTTGGGCAATCGATGAATCAGACATATATTGCACGTGTAGTGTATAACCGCAATAAATAATGCTTTTTGAACGTTTTTGGTTAACAATACATAAAAAAGTCTCAGTTTTTCTCACACAAAGTATATAAGAGTCATGAAAGGTCAATTGCATATCCTTTTTTCATCCTAATTTACCAGTCCCGGAAGAAATTTCTATAAGCAAAGTTGTTCCATAAGATAAAACGCCCACGAAAGCACTTTAAAATGTATCAATTTTGCTCACACAAGGTACATATGGGTCTTCAAAAGTCAAAGGTACATAATATTTCCCCTCTCAATGTTGAAGTCGCAGAGAAAGTTTGTATAAGGAAATTTGATCCATAAGTTAATACTAACATAAAACTGCTCACAAAAATATGAAAATTTTTATGCCTCGTACAAAGTACTTCTGAGTCCTAAAATGTCATTTTTATATCGTTTTTTGCGCTTATTACACGACACATAGAGAAAATTTTTATCAGTAATAGTAGTTTCATTTTTAAAAGGTAACACAAAAAGACTGTAAGATGTATTAGTTTTGGCATTTGAAGTACATATGAGTCATCAGGGGTCTGTGTTTTTCAATTGTCCCCTCTTAGGGTACAAGTCCCACACAAAAATGCTTTGGTTAAATTGATTCGTCAGTAAAAAACAAAATAATTACTTTAAGAGTATGTTATTTTTGCTCAAATCAAGTATATTTGAGTAATAAAAGATCACTTGTATGTAGTTTAATTTCACCCGCTTAATGTACAAGTCAAGGAAAAAAATTTCTTATATGAAAAGTGTTTCATAAGTCATTACTCACGCAAAATTAAATAAAATTTAATCAATTTTTCTTAGAGAGAATATAGAAATTAATTTTGAAAAGTCAAATGTACATCATTTTTTTTCCTAATGTACATGTCCAAGTGAAAACTTTCTCAAGCAAAAGCTGTTTAATAGTTCAAAACTAACAAAAATTTACTTGAAAATCTAAATTTGCTTAGATAGAGCATTTATGAGTCTTCATAGGATAGTTATACAACTTCGTTAGCTCTTAATGTACAAGTAATACAGCAAAGTTCAATTAGTGAAAGGTGTTTGACAGGTGAATAAAAAAATCATTCAATTTTTCTCATGAAAATCATGCTCATAAGAATGCATTAAGAAAGAGCAATCAGTGGTTAAAGTGCAGCTTTTCGAATTTACTTATTGAAGATTGTTTCATAGATGAATTGTTAAACAAAAGACATTTTAAAATACCTGATTGTGCTCCTATAATTTGTTTATGAGCCATAAGAGATCAACCTCACTTCCGTTTAGGTCCTTTCGAGTGCATGTGAGAATATAAAATTGAATTATGAAAAGTCAACTGCACGCCATTTTTCTTCTTAATGTACATGTCGAAGTGAAAAATTTCTAAAGTTAAAGTTGTTTAATAGTTAAAAAAACACAAAACTACTTGAAAGTCTACATTTGGTTAGATAGACCAATTATGAGTCTTCAGAGGACAGTTGTACAACTTTCTTTGGCCCATAAAGTACAAGTAATACAGCAAAGTTCCTTGTGAACAAAAACAGTCCATTCAAATTTTCTCATGACAATCATGCTCATACACCATGAATGAGCAATCAATGGTTAATGTGCGGCTTTTCGAATTTACTTATTAAAAAATGTTTCATAGATGAACTGTTAGGCAGAAGATGTGGAAAAAAATCTGACTATGCTCCTTTATTTTGTTTTTAAGTCATAAAAATCAACTTCACTTCTTTTTAGGTCGCTTCGTGTGCATTTGATATGGCAGAAAATATTTGATGAAAGTCACTCATTAAACGAAATCCTCAAGAACAATGTAATTTGCATGAATTTGTTGGTCATGAACTATTTATGAGTCATCAGACGCCAATTTTACCAATTTTACATCTTTTCAGATCTTTTAATATACAAGTAAGGAAGAAACGTGTTCCGAAGGAAAGGAGTTTCATAGGTATATTTGTTTTTGGGAAATTTCAAAAATGCATCAAATTTATGCTCAAGTTCTATAGTTCATTCTTGAGGTTCATGGTAAATCTTTTTATTTCTTTTAACGAACAGCAATTTTTGCAGCAGTGCAGACTCAATGAATGTTATTGTTGTTTCATACGTAAAGGCTCAGCCAAAAGTTTTCCGAAATGTATAATTTTAAAGCTCATTCAATATGTATGAGATAACAAAAGTCAATTGTACATATTTTTATACCTATTTATGTTTTTGCAATATAACAAAATTTACTTAAAGAAAGATTCTTTACAGTTGGAAATGGGAAACAAAATATTCAAGGAAGCTTCACTTTCATACCCATACACTGTCTATGCGTTGTAGAAGTTTGTTTATATTTTTTCCTGTTTAGCTTCTAATGCTAAAAAGCTAACACTTTCTGATTGACAAATTTTCCTCAGGTAAAAAATTTAACAAAGCTGTTCAATTATTCGTTAAATTCAAAATCCAATTATTATAAGTGACATCAGAGGCCTACTGCACATTTTCAAACCTCCTAATGTACATGTAATTTAACAAAATTTACTCAATGTAAGTTATTATCTAGGTAGAAATGTGAAAGAAAATTTTCCAAGGAGTATCAATCTCATATCGGTACTCTATTATACCATTCTTTAGTCATCTGATCTTTAATATATACACATACACACATTCACAAACAAATACAACCACACATGCACAAACACACATACACACATACACAAACGCAAATAGACATACAAAGTACACCCACATGCACAAACACATATACCCACAAGCAATATTACACACACATACACAAACTTGTAGAAATACACACAATTACACAAGGACATAAAAAACATACACGCATACACAACGACACATGAACACATACACATCTAAAGATACACACAAACACATGAACATGTAAACATACACACTTATACGTACACAAAAACCCAAACACACTTACACACACATACAGACTCTTGCATACATACACATACATACATAAACAAATACACACATACAAGCATAAACCGATACACAAATGTACACATACACAGTACAAAAACATACACAAACCTACATACACACATAAACACATAAACAATTGCATATACACACTTACACATAAACACGTGTACACATACCTATTCACAAAAACACATACACACCTACAAATGTACACATACACATACACACAAACACATGCAGACATAAACATACAAACTTACAACACATACACACAAACACCACCACACATTGACATACACGCGCAATCACACTTACTGATTCACACATGCACAGATATAAAAAAAACATATACACACTCATACACACTTACACATATCCACACATAAAAATACACGCAAACACACACACAGATACATATAGAAATACATATAGAAACTTACACAAATACACACATATACATACACAGATGTACACACACACGTACACATTCACACATATACAATTAGGCATACACACATACACAATCACAAATACACACTTACGCCTACATACATACTTATACACAAATAAACATATACAACCATGCACACATACATCCATACACATTTGTACACATACACATACACACATATACACATACACACTTACATACATACACACATACACGCATACAAATTCACAAACAAAAACACACACAAACACAAACACACATACAAACACATTTGCACATACACAAAAACATACTTACACGTACACACGTACGTAAACATATACACAAATGCACACATACACAAAAGTAGACATACAAACATGCACATACACACAAAAAAACACACACATACACATGCAAACATTTACAAACACTACAAAAACACAACATATACACACATACACGCATAACCACAAACATACTTACACATGCACACATATGTACCCACATACAATTAGACATGAAAAAAACATACAAACATTCAAAACCACATATATACGCATACACAACTACAAATGTACAAATACACATACAAACAGACACATAAACAAACAAAAAAAACAAACACACATACACACACATTTACACATACACAGAAATTCTTACACATACGCAAGTACGTACAAGCATACACAAATACACATATAACCACAAGTAGACATGCAAACACATAAAATACACAAATATATACACACATACTCATACACACATTCACAAACACATACAAAAGCACACACACATATAATACGCACAAAGACACACACATACACACACACACAAACATAAACATACACTCATACGTACACACACACATATAGACAAATATAAACGTACATACATTCAAAACCACAGAAACACAAATTGACACCTACACATGAACAAATACACATAAAAACATCACATGCACACATAAAAATACACATTGGGACATACACACATACACAAACACCCCTACACACATAAACATGCATACATATACAAACTTACTCATACACAAACGTACGCATACACACATACACTTAGACGTATACATAAACACACAGTTGCATATACAAATATATACACATAACTCATACACATATGCACACATACACATACCTAAACACACATACACATAAACAATTGTGCAGATTCACATAGGCACATACACGCATACACAAACACAATTACACACATACACGCATCCTTATATACATACACATGTACACATACACAAATACACAGTTACACATACACACATACACATAAATGCATGCACAAATACTTAAACACAGAAACAAATAAACACATAAACAAACGCACTTACACATACACGTATACCCACGTGTACCCATATACATATACACATACGCATGCACACATTTACACATACACATACATACACACAAACGCAAATCCACGCAAAAATGTACACATACACACACACTGGCACATATATCCACAAATACATACACACACATAAATTCACATACGCACATAAATACACATACACACATGCAAAAACACAACCACACTTACACATATAAATACTATACATATAAATAAGAACACCCCCCACACACACACCACACCCACAGAGGGAGACAGAGAGACACACACAAAAATGCACAAACAAAAAACACAGACATGCATAATACACACAAACACACAAACATTATTACACAAAACCACATGTAGAAATACACACGGCTACACATAGACATAAATAAACGTACACACATACACAACGACACATATACACATACACAAAGACAGATGCACACACAGACGTACACACTTACATACACATATACACATACGCACTTACATACCTTTAAACATATACATAAACACACAGACACATACACACATAGACATCCATACACACATACACACATGCACACATACACACAAACACGCACATGCACATACTTTTACACATGTACAGCTACACAAAAACTGCACACATGCACACGTACACAAATCTACATGTACGCACACATACTCATAAACACACATACGCACATACACACACACACACATGCACAAACACACATTCGCATACACACAGACATCTGAAATATATATTTTCACACGCATTCACACGTACACATAAACACATACACATTCATACATGTACACAAACACAAATTTTACACATGTAAACAAACACAAACATATACACATACACATATGTACACATAAACATTAATTCAATCGTACACATATGCATACACGTATATGCATAAAATACACACATACACTTATACCTATACACATACACATACACACTTGTACCCACACACATACACATACACGCATTCACAGACATACACAAACAAACCTAGACAGACACACATACGCACACAAACACACTTACAGAGAGACATTCACACGTACTCAGAAACACACAAACACACATGTAAACATTCACACATACACATATGCACGCATACAAACATACACACTTACTCACACATAATCATATAAAAACCTCAACATACACGTACACAAAGATACACACATTCACAAACACATACACGAACACTTATACACATACATACACAAACACACTAACAAATAGACACACATACACATAGACGCAAACACAAACACATGCAAACACAGATACACATAAATATAATTACACACACACACACACAAACACATACACATTCAGAAATGTAACCACACGCATACACTTTCACATAAAAACAATTAGACATACGCACACATACTTAAACACAAATACACACTTACACGTACATAAAAACACATACAAAAAAACAGATATACTACCATACACACCTACCCCCATACAAGTTTGTACACATACACATATACACATACAAATACGCACATACATACACACAAACACACACACACACACTTTGACGAATACATATACAAACACATTTATAACACACATACACACACATTTACGAATACACAGAAATACTTACACATACGCACGTATGTACAAACATACACAAATACACATATAACCACAAGTAGACATACAAACACATAAACAACAAACAAATACATTCACACATACACATACACACATTCACAAACACATACAAAAGCACACATACATATTATACGCACACATACACACACATACACACACACAAACATACACATACACTCATACGTACACACACATATAGACATAAATAAACGTACATACATTCAAAACCACAGATACACACATAGACACCAACACATGTACAAATACACATAAAAACATCACATGCACACATAAAAATACACATTGGGACATACACACATACGCAAACACACATACACATATACAAATAAATACATATACACACTTACTCAAACACACATGTACGCATATATACCTACACATAAACGTATACATAAAAACAGAGACAAATACACAATTACAAATACATAAAAACATACACACACATACGCACATACAAAGACACACATGCAGAAACACAATTACACTTACGCATACACACATACACAGACACGTAAACATACACGTACACACATGTACACGTTAAAATACACACATAAACACTAATTCACACATATACGTATACACAAACGCATTTACACATACACACTTACTCACACATAATCATATAAAAACCTCAACATACACGTACACAAAGATACACACATTCACAAACACATACACGAACACTTATACACATACATACACAAACACACTAACAAATAGACACACATACACATAGACGCAAACACAAACACATGCAAACACAGATACACATAAATATAATTACACACACACACACAAACACATACACATTCAGAAATGTAACCACACGCATACACTTTCACATAAAAACAATTAGACATACGCACACATACTTAAACACAAATACACACTTACACGTACATAAAAACACATACAAAAAAACAGATATACTACCATACACACCTACCCCCATACAAGTTTGTACACATACACATATACACATACAAATACGCACATACATACACACAAACACACACACACACACACTTTGACGAATACATATACAAACACATTTATAACACACATACACACACATTTACGAATACACAGAAATACTTACACATACGCACGTATGTACAAACATACACAAATACACATATAACCACAAGTAGACATACAAACACATAAACAACAAACAAATACATTCACACATACACATACACACATTCACAAACACATACAAAAGCACACATACATATTATACGCACACATACACACACATACACACACACAAACATACACATACACTCATACGTACACACACATATAGACATAAATAAACGTACATACATTCAAAACCACAGATACACACATAGACACCAACACATGTACAAATACACATAAAAACATCACATGCACACATAAAAATACACATTGGGACATACACACATACGCAAACACACATACACATATACAAATAAATACATATACACACTTACTCAAACACACATGTACGCATATATACCTACACATAAACGTATACATAAAAACAGAGACAAATACACAATTACAAATACATAAAAACATACACACACATACGCACATACAAAGACACACATGCAGAAACACAATTACACTTACGCATACACACATACACAGACACGTAAACATACACGTACACACATGTACACGTTAAAATACACACATAAACACTAATTCACACATATACGTATACACAAACGCATTTACACATACACACAATCCTATTCACGAATACACATTCACACTTGTACACACACATACATATACAGTCATTTACACACATAGAGAAACACACATACACACACAAACACACTTGCCCATCTGCACATACGCAAATACACACAAACACTAATGTAATTTTCGCACATGCCGGCCTACAAACATTAATACACATAAGCATAAAAGCACATTTACATACACGTACACATGCACATATACACATACTCACATGTACTCATACACAAATATGAACACACGCAATCACACAGAAACATACACACACACACACATACACAAACACACAAAAACATACACACTGATACACAAAAACACATGTACACAAACACACATACACAAACACACTTTTAAACAAAAACACACAAACACATATAAATACACATACAAGTTCACACAGAAAAAAATACACACTTACACATATAAGCACTTATTCATCCACACACATACAAGCATACATAAACACATATTTTTCATATATACACGAACACATTAACACATGTACATTGAAATACACACATATACATACAAACGCATACACACTTACAACTACACACATACACATACGCACATGTACAAATGAAGACTAATTCAATTTTACACATATGCATTCAAATGTATGCACAAAACACACATACACAAATGCATACACACATACATTATAACTATACACATACACACGCACACGCACACTTGTACACACACACATACACATACACGCATTCACAGATATACACAAACAAACCTAGACAGACATATACGCACACAAACACACTTACACAGAGACAAACACACGTACTCAGATACACACAAACACACATGTAAACATTCACACATACACATACACATGCACGCACAAAAACATACACACACTGACTCAAACATACTCATAAAAACACTTTAACATAAATGTACACATATGATTACACATACACACGTTCACAAACACATACAGGAACACATTAACACACCTACACATTCACACTTACACAAACACTCATACACATACATACACAAATACACTTACAAAAACACACACATACACATACACTAGAACACAAACACACACATACACAGATACACAAACGCACATACACATTCAAAATTGTACACACACCAAACATATTCACACATAAAGAATTGAAAATACGCACACATTCACAAACACAATTACACACTTACACGTACATAAATATACCTACAAAAATACAGATCTACTAGCATACACACCTACCCCCATACACATTTGTACACATACACAAAAATACACAAATACACGTACACACATTGACAAACACAAATACAAACACATTTATAATACGCACACAAACACACGAAAACAAACAAACACACACACACACACACACACACATTTACACATACACAGACATACTTACACATACACCCGTACGTACAAACATACACAAACACACACATACACACAAGTAGACATAAAAACACATACAAATACACACATTCACAAACACATACAAAAGCACACATACATATAATACGCACACATACACACATAACACAGCACATATACACACATACACACATACACACAAACATAATTACACATTCATTCATAAGTACACACACATATAGAAATAAAAAAACGTACATACATTCAAAACCACAGATACATACATACACACCTACACATTCACATTTACACAAACACTCATACACACACACACACAAACACACTTACAAACACACACACATACACAGATACACATAAATACACCCCTACCATACACCCCTATCCCCATACACTTTTGTACATAAACGCAAACACACATACATATACACACATACATGCACACTTACACATACACACATTGACAGACACATTTACAAACACATTTATAATACGCACACAAACACAAAACAATTAAACATACGCAAACATACACAAACACAAAGACACACTTACACGTACATAATTATACAAAAATACAGATCTACTACCATACACATCTACCCCCAAACACATTTGTACACATACACATACACACATACATATATACACACACACACACATACACACATACACATACACACATTGACAAACACATATACAAACACATTTATAATACGCACACAAACACACGAAATCAAACACACATACACACACAATTACACATAGACATATTTAAACATACACATATTTAAACATACACACAAGTAGTCATAAAAACACATACAAATGCACACATTCACAAACACATACAAAAGCACACAAACATATAATACGCACACATACACACATGAGAAAGCACATATACACACATACACACATACACACAAACATAGTTACACCTAAACTCATCAGTACACACACATATAGACACAAATAAACGTACGTACATAAAAGACCACAGATACACACATACACACCTACAAATTCACACTTACACAAACACTCATACACTAACATACACAAACACACTTACATATATACACCCATACACATACACGCGAACACAAACACACACACATACACAGATACACGTAAATAAACTTACATACACACAAACACACTTACAAATACACACACATACACAGATACACGTAAATAAACATAGATACACACAAACACACACACACAAAAACACATACGCAGATACACATTCAAACATGTACACACACACACACACACACTCAAACACATTCACACATAAAGAATTAAACATACGCACACATACACAAACACAATTACACACTTACACGTACATAAATATACCTACAAAAATACAGATCTACTACCATACACACCTACCCCCATACACATTTGTACACATACACAAAAATACACAAATACACGTACACACATTGACAAACACAAATACAAACACATTTATAATACGCACACAAACACACGAAAACAAACACACACACACATTTACACATACACAGACATACTTACACATACACACGTACGTACAAACATACACAAACACACACATACACACAAGTAGACAAAAAAACACATACAAATACACACATTCACAAACACATACAAAAGCACACATACATATAATACGCACACATACACACATAAGACAGCACATAAACACACATACACACATACACACAAACATAATTACACATTCATTCATAAGTACACACATATAGAAATAAAAAAACGTACATACATTCAAAACCACAGATACATACATACACACCTACACATTCACATTTACACAAACACTCATACAAATACACACACAAACACACTTACAAATACACACACATACACAGATACACATAAATAAACATAGATACACACAAACACACACACACACAAAAACACATACGCAGATACACATTCAAACATATACACACACACACACACACACTCAAACACATTCAAACATAAACAATTAAACCTACGCACCCATGCACAAACGCAAACACACACTTACACGTACATAAATACACCTACAAAATACAGATCTACTACCATACACCCCTATCCCCATACACTTTTGTACATAAACGCAAACACACATACATATAAACACATACATACACACTTAAACATACACACGTTGACAGACACATTTACAAACACATTTATAATACGCACACAAACACAAAACAGTTAAACATACGCAAACATACACAAACACAAATACACACTTACACGTACATAATTATACAAAAATTCAGATCTACTACCATACACATCTACCCCCAAACACATTTGTACACATACACATACACACATACATATACACACACACATAC
Source organism: Convolutriloba macropyga (assembly GCF_964194025.1). Classification (NCBI taxonomy): domain Eukaryota; kingdom Metazoa; phylum Xenacoelomorpha; order Acoela; family Convolutidae; genus Convolutriloba; species Convolutriloba macropyga. The sequence continues at coordinate 42,532,469 of NC_134476.1, forward strand.
ACACATACACATACAAACATTGACAAACACATATACAAACACATTTATAATACGCACACAAACACACGAAATCAAACACACATACACACACAATTACACATAGACATATTTAAACATACACATATTTAAACATACACACATGTAGACATAAAAACACATACAAATGCACACATTCACAAACACATACAAAACCACACAAACATATAATACGCACACATACACACATGAGAAAGCACATATACACACATACACACATACACACAAACATAGTTACACATAAACTCATCAGTACACACACATATAGACATAAAAAAACGTGCGTACATAAAAGACCACAGATACACACGTACACACCTACAAATTCACACTTACACAAACACTCATACACTAACATAAACAAACACACTTACATACACACACACATACACATACGCGCGAACACAAACACACACACATACACAGATACACGTAAATAAACTTACATACACACAAACACACACACAAATACACATACGCAGATACACATTCAAACATGTACACACACACACACTCAAACACATTCAAACATAAACAATTAAACCTACGCACCCATGCACAAACGCAAAAACACATTTACACGTACATAAATACACCTACAAAAATACAGATCTACTACCATACACCCCTATCCCCATACACTTTTGTACATAAACGCAAACACACATACATATAAACACATACATACACACTTACACATACACACATTGACAGACACATTTACAAACACATTTATAATACGCACACAAACACAAAACAGTTAAACATACGCAAACATACACAAACACAAATACACACTTACACGTACATAATTATACAAAAATACAGATCTACTACCATACACATCTACCCCCAAACACATTTGTACACATACACATACACACATACTCATACACACATTGACAAACACATATACAAACACATTTATAATACGCACACAAACACACGAAATCAAACACACATACACACACAATTACACATAGACATATTTAAACATACACATATTTAAACAGACACACATGTAGACATAAAAACACATACAAATGCACACATTCCAAAACACATACAAAAGCACACAAACATATAATACGCACACATACACACATGAGAAAGCACATATACACACATACACATATACACACAAACATAGTTACACATAAACTCATCAGTACACACACATATAGACATAAATAAACGTACGTACATAAAAGACCACAGATACACACGTACACACCTACAAATTCACACTTACACAAACACTCATACACTAACATACACAAACACACTTACATATACACACACATACACATACGCGCGAACACAAACACACACACATACACAGATACACGTAAATAAACTTACATACACACAAACACACACACAAAAACACATACGCAGATACAAATTCAAACGTGTACACACACACACACTCAAACACATTCAAACATAAACAATTAAACCTACGCACCCATGCACAAACGCAAAAACACATTTACACGTACATAAATACACCTACAAAAATACAGATCTACTACCATACACCCCTATCCCCATACACTTTTGTACATAAACGCAAACACACATACATATAAACACATACATACACACTTACACATACACACATTGACAGACACATTTACAAACACATTTATAATACGCACACAAACACAAAACAGTTAAACATACGCAAACATACACAAACACAAATACACACTTACACGTACATAATTATACAAAAATACAGATCTACTGCCATACACATCTACCCCCAAACACATTTGTACACATACACATACACACATACTCATACACACATTGACAAACACATATACAAACACATTTATAATACGCACACAAACACACGAAATCAAACACACATACACACACAATTACACATAGACATATTTAAACATACACATATTTAAACAGACACACATGTAGAAATAAAAACACATACAAATGCACACATTCTAAAACACATACAAAAGCACACAAACATATAATACGCACACATACACACATGAGAAAGCACATATACACACATACACATATACACACAAACATAGTTACACATAAACTCATCAGTACACACACATATAGACATAAATAAACGTACGTACATAAAAGACCACAGATACACACGTACACACCTACAAATTCACACTTACACAAACACTCATACACTAACATACACAAACACACTTACATATACACACACATACACATACGCGCGAACACAAACACACACACATACACAGATACACGTAAATAAACTTACATACACACAAACACACACACACAAACACATACGCAGATACATATTCAAACATATACACACGCACACACACGCAAACACATTCAAACATAATCAATTAAACATACGCACACATACACAAACACAAATACACACTTACACGTACATAAATACAACTACAAAAATACAGATCTACTACCATACACACCTACCCCTATACATATTTGTACACGTACGCGAACACACATACATATACACACACATAAATACACACATAGACAAACAAATTTACAAAAACATTTATAACACGCACAAAACACACGAAAACAAACACACATACACATATATTTACAAATACACAGACATACTTACACATACACACGTACGTACAAACATACACAAATACACACATACACACAAGTTGACATAAAAACACATACAAATACACACAATCACAAACACATACATAAGCACACATGCATATAATACGAACACATACACACATAAGAAAGCACACATACACACACATACGCACAAACATACTTACACATACAGTCATACGCACACAAACATATAGATATAAATAAACGTACATACATTCAAAACCACAGATACACACATACACATGTACAAAAACACATAAAAACATCACATACACAAATATGAATACACACTGGGAAAAACACACATACACAAACACACATACCCACATACAAATACATACATATACACATTTACTCATACACACATGTACGCATACACAAATACACATAAACAGTACATAAACACAGAGACACATACACACATACGTATACATACAAACATACACACACATAAAAACACATACAAATTCAACCACATACACATACACGCTTACGCTTATGCATATACACATACACAGACACGTAAACATACACGTACACACTCGTACCCATACAAATAGACACTTGAACACACATACACGTATACACAAACGCGTACACACATACACACATTCCTATACACACATACACATACACTCTTGTACACACACATACACATACAGACATTTACACACATAGATAAACACAAATACACACAAAAACACACTTACTCATCTACACATACGCAAATACACACAAACACCAATGTAAATTTTCACAAATACACTTACACACATGCCGGCACAAAAACATTCCCACACATAATAAAAAAACATTTACTTACACGTTCACATACACATATACACATACACACATGTACACATACACAAATTAGAACACAAGCAAACAAAAAAAACATACACAAACATACACATACACACACATAAAGAAACACAAAAACACATGTACATATACACACATACACGAACACAATTTTACACAAAAACACACAAACACATATAAATACACATACAAATTCACAAAGACAAAAAAACACACATGAAAATCACACAAAAACTTATAAGCACTTATTCATCCACACTCACACAAACATACACATACACATATTTTACACATATACACAAACACATTAACACATGCACATAGAAATACACACAAACACATACACACGCATACACACTTACAACTACACACATACACATACACACATGTACAAATGAACACTAATTCAATCATACACATGCATTCACATATAAGCTTAAAATACACAGACACAAACGCATATACACATACAATTATACCTATACACATACACGCGCACACTTGTACACACACATACACATACATGAATTCACAGACATACACAAACAAACCTAGACAGACACATACGCACACAAACACACTTACTCATAGACAAACACAGGTACTCAGATACACACAAACACACATGTAAACATGCGCATATACACATGCAAGCACACAAACATACACACACTTACTCAAACATACTCAGAAAAACACCTTAACATAAACGTACACATATGATTACATATACACACATTAAGAAACGCATACAGAAACACATTAACACACCTACACATTCACACTTACACAAACACTCATACACATACATACACAAACACACTTACAAATACACACACACACATACACTAGAACACAAACACACACATACACAGATACACAAAAGCACATACACATTCAAACATGTACACACACACGCAAACATATTCACACATAAAGAATTAAACATACGCACATATACACAAACACAATTACACACTTACACGTACATAAATATACCTACAAAAATACAGATCTATTACCATACACACCTAACCCCATACACATTTGTACACATACACTTACACACATAAATACACACATATACACACACACATAAAAACGCACACATACATTCACACACTCAAAAACTCAGGTACTCAGATACACACAAACACACATGTAAACATTCGCACAAACACATGCAAGCACACAAACATAAACACACTTACTCAAACATACTCAGAAAAACACCTTAACAAACACGTACACACATGTACACAAACACACATTCACAAACACATACACAAACACACATATACATTTTGCAGATAGATATACACACATAAGCATACAAAACAAGTACACACACAGGCACATACACATGCAAACACATTCACACAAACATACACAAACACATATACACATATACGCAAACAAACACATATACATAAAAACACTCTTACACATACACACATTTACACATACATACTTACACATACACACATACATAAATGCTTACATATACATACATACATACACACAGCACATATGTACACATACACACATACACATACACGCAAACACAATTACACAGGGACACATAGTCATAAACACTTGTTCACATAATTATATAAACAAACACATACACACATAAACATGCAAACTTACAAATAAACATATACGTACATGCACCGATATACACACACACAAACCTCTACACACATACTAATACACAGACACACATGTACACACACAACACGCATAAAGTTACACACACATACACCCAGACACATACACATACACAGATTACAAACACACATACATATATACACAAACGCGCACACATACACAAAGGAATACATACACTTACAGATGTACACAATCAGGTAGACACATACACACATATACATATACGCATACACACATATACACAGCCGCATATACAAACATACACAAACTCATACACACATACACATACTGTACACAATATTGTACACAAACAAAGTAACACATACACGTAAAAACAAACACGTACCCAAACACTCATAAAAATACACACATACACATACGCATATACACATAAAATGTACACCTACACGTACACAAACACACATACACACACAAACACATACACATACACGCAAGCACATATACACAAACAAACATTTAAACACACAGAAAAAAACATCTATACATACATATAAACACATATGCAAATACACACAAACATACATACACCGATACACATATGTACACATACACAAAATACACATACACACATACATGAGCATACACAGACACACATACACCCATGCATAGTTACACATACATGAATACCTACACATACACACATACATAAACACAAACACACATGTACACATACACACACAAACACAATTACACATAGACACAAACACATTAACATTTGTTCCAATAAAACACACATACACACCTACAAATACACACATGTACAACCACACACATACACATACTCATACATACATACACACACAAACACGCATATACACACATGTGCACACACAAACACTTACAGATATACACAAACACATAGACACATACACTCATGCACACATACACATCCACACATATACACACACACACAAACTCATACTCATAAACACATACACATACACACATACACACAGACATACACATAATTGCAAACACAAACGCCTACAGATAAACACACATACATATACACATCTGTCCAGAAGCAGAAATTTATACACGCGCATACACATATACACAAACATACACAAACACATACATCTAAACACATAGAAACACATACACAGATACACAAAAACACATGAACGCATACACACACTTAAAAACACACACAGACACACAAAGACATACACAATTACACATACACAGGTACATATTAACACATGTACACATACTTATACACACAATCGTTTACACAAATAAGCATACACAGACATATACACACATATACACACATGTATCGATACACATAGTCACATACGCATACCCACATACACATATATACAAATACACACAGAAAGCTACACAAACGAACACAAAAACAAATACAAACACATACACAAAAACACACACATATATATATATATATATATATATATATATATATATATAATACACACATATACACCCAAACAAAAAAAATACTTAACAACACACACATAGTTACACACATTCAAAAACTCACACAAACTTACATGTAGACAAACACACACATACATATAGAAATAAATAAACATACACGAATACACATCCGCACATACACACCTACACACCTGCACAAGTACACATACACATACACACAAACACATACAAATACACACCTATACATACTTACACTAACACACATGTACACATACACACATGGACTTACACATATACACATACACAGACACATACACATAAACACATACACATGTACACATACATTTACACACATAAACACTAATTCACACATACGCACATACACAAACGCATACACACATACACACAAAAATATACACATACGTACACATACACATATACGTAAGCACAAGTACACGTACATAAACATATACCCAGGCATACACACATACAAAGTTAAACACGTACACACGACTACATACAAACACATACCCAGATACACAGAAACACTTGTACACATACACATATATACATACACACAAATAAAAAAACACACACACAAACATATACACACTGACATATATATATATATATATATATACAGATATACACAAGCACATAGACACACACACACATGCACACATACACATACCGACATATACACATACACACAGTCTCATACTCATACTCATACACACATACACATAAACACAAACACACACACATACACACAAATGCAAACACAAACACCTAAAGATAAGCACACATACACACATATATATACACATCTGTCCGCAAGCACAAATGTATACACACGCATACGCAAAATACACATACATACACAAACATATACACCTAACGACATACAAACACATACACAGACACACAAAAACACATGAACGCATACACACATACACATAAACACACTTAAAAGAACACACACACACACAAACATACACAATTATACATACACACGTATATATAAACACATGTACACACACTTATACACAGAATCAGTTACACACATAAGCATACACACTTACAACTACACATATACACACATGTACCGATTAACATGCACACACGCACACACACATATACAAATACATACAGAAACCTGCACATACAAACACAAAAACACATAAAAACACATACACGAAAACACACACACATATATATATATATATATACATATATTTATATATATATATATATATATATATATATATATATATATACATATTTATATATATATATATAATACACATATATACACACATACTTAAAAACGCACACATACATTCACACACTCAAAAACTCAGGTGCTCAGATACACACAAACACAAATGTAAACAATCGCACATACGCATGCACGCACACAAACATACACACTTACTTAACACTTACTTAAACACCTTAACATACACGTACACACATGTACACAAACACACATTCACAAACACATACACAAACACACATACACTTTGCAGATAGATATACACATATAAACATAAAAAAGTACACACAGAGACACATACACATGCAAACACATTTATACAAACATACCCAAACACATATACACATATACACAAACCAACACAACTACATAAATACACTCTTACACATACACACATTTACACATACATACATACACATACACACACACATAAATGCTTACACATACACACATACATACACAAAGCACACATGTACACATACACACATACACAAACACTCAAACACAATTACACAGAGACACATAGTCATAAACACTTGTTCACATAATTATATAAACAAACAAATACACACACACATAAACATGCAAACTTACAAATAATCATATACATACATGCACCGATATACATACACACATACGTCTACACACACAAACTCACAAACTAATACACAGTCACACATGTACACACACAGCGCGCATAAAGCTACACACACATACACACAGACACATACATATACACAGATTTACAAACACACATATATATATACACAAACGCGCACACATACACACATGCATACATACACTTACAGATGTACACAATCACGTAGACAAATACACACATACACTTTTACACATACACACATATACACAGCCACACATAAACACATACACAAACTCATACACACATACACATACACACAAACGCACACATACACACATGTGCACCACAAACATATTCACATAAATACACATACGCACATACATATACAAATATTGTACACATAAACACAAACAAGTTAACATATACACGTAGAAACACACACGTACCCAACCACTCACACACATACGCACTTACAAATACTCATATACACATAAAATTTACACCTACACGTACACAAACACAAATACACATACACACGCACAAACACATACACATACACGCCTGCACACACACATACACAAACACACATACACATACACATATACTCAAACAAATATTTAAACATACACAAACAAACATCTACTCTTACATACATACATATAAACACATTTGCAAATACACACAAACATACATACACCGATACACATATGTACACATACACATAATACACATACATGAGCGCACTCAAACACACATACACCCATGCATAGTTACACTTACACATACATGAATACCTACACATACATACATACATACACACAAACGCACATGTACACATAAACACACAAACAAAATTACACATAGACACAAACACATTAAGATTTGTTCAAATAAAACACACATACACACCTACAAATCCACAAATGTACAACCACACACATACACATACTCATACATACATACACACACAAACACACATATACACACATGTGCACACACAAACACTTACTGATATACACAAACACATAGACACATACACTCATGCACACATACACATCCACATATATACACACACACAAACTCATACTCATAAACACATACACAGACACATAAACACACCACATACAAACAAGTGCAAACACAAACACCTACAGATAAACACACATACATATACACATCTGTCTACAAACACAAATGTATACACACGCATACACATATACACAAACATACACAAACACATACATCTAAACACATAGAAACACATACATAGATACACAAAAACACATGAACGCATACACACATACACATACAAACACTTAAAAACACACACAAACACACAAAGACATACACAATTACACATACACACGTACATATAAACACATGTACACATACTTTACAAACAATCATTTACACAAATAAACATACACACTTACACATACACATATATACACATTTATCGAAACACATAGTCACATACGCTTACACACATATACATATATACAAATACAGACGCAAACCTACACAAACGAACACAAAAAAATACAAACACATACACAAAAACACACATATATATATATATATATATATATATATATATATATAATACACACATATACATACACACATTCAAAAACTCACACAAACTTACATGTAGACAAACACACACATACATAGAGAAATAAATAAACATACACGAATACACATCCGCTCACACACACACACCTACACACCTGAACAAGTATACATACACATACACACAAACACACACAAATACACACATATACATACTTACTCTTACACATATGTACACATACACACATAGACTCACACATATACACATACACAGACATATACACATAAACACATACACATGTACACATAGATTTACACACAAAAACACTAATTCACACATACACACCTACACACATAAATATACACATACGTACACATACACATATACGCCAGAACAAGTACACGTACATAAACATATACACAGGCATACACACGTACACAGTTATACACGTACACACGACTACATATAAACACATACCCAGATACACAGAAACTTTTGTACACATACACATATATACATACACACAATTAAAAAAACACATACACACAAACACATACACACTAACACATGTATACACAAACGCAGACACATACACACTTACAGATATACACAAACACATAGACATACACACATGCATATATACACATACCGACATATACACAAACACACATTCTCATACTCATACTCATACACACATACACACAAACACACACACACACACACACACACACATACACACAAGTGCAAACACAAACACCTAAAGATAAACACACATACACACATACATATACACATATGTCCACAAGCAGAAATGTATACACACGCATGCACAATATACACATACATACACAAACACATACACATAACCACATACAAACACATACATAGATACACCAAAACACATGAACGCATACACACATACATATACACATAACACATAACACACTTAACACACTTAAAAAAACATAACACACTTAACACACTTACACATAACACACTTAAAAAAACGCACACACAAAAATATACACAATTACACATACACACGTATATATAAATACATGTACACATACTTATATACAGAATCCTTTACACACATAAGCATACACACTTACACATACACATATACGCACATGTACCGATTAAAATACAAACACGCATAAACACATATACAAATACATACAGAAACCTGCACATACAAACGCAAAAACACATAAAAACACATACACGAAAACATATATCTATATATATATATATATATATATATATATATATATATATATAATACACACATATACACACATACAAAAAACATACTTAAAAACTCATACATACATTCACATATTCAAAAACTCACAAAAACTTACATGTAGACAAACACTCACATACATGTAGAAATAAATAAACATACACGCATACACAATCGCACATTCTCACCTACACACCCACCTGCACATGTACACATGCAAATGAACATACACATAACGCACATACAAATTCAAATATGTACACACACACACGCAAACACATTCACACATAATCAATTAAACATACGCACACATACAAAAACACAAATACACACTTACACGCATTGACAAACACATGTACAAACACATTTAAAATACGCACACAAACACACGAAATCAAACACATATACACACACATTTACACATACACAGACATACTTACACATATACACGTACGTACAAACATACACAAATACACACATATACAAGTACACACATATACAAGTAGACATAAAAACACAAACAAATACACACATTCAAAAACACATACGAAAGCACACATGCATATAATACGCACACATACACACACATACGCACACACACAAACATACTTACACATACACTTATACCTACACACACATATAGACATGAATAAACGTACATACATTCAAAATCACAGATACACACATACACACCTACACATTCATCTTTAGAGAAACACTCATACACACACAAACACATACAGGCGAACACAAACACACACAAACACAGATACACATAAATAAAATTACTTATACACAAACACACACACACACACACACAAACACATACGCAAATACACATTCAAACATGTACACACACACAGGCGAACACATTCACACATAAACAATTAAACATACGCACATATACACAAACACAAATACACACTTGCACCTACATAAATACAGATCTACTACCTTACACACCTACCCCCATACACATTTGTACACATACGCATGCACACACACATATACACACATATACATACACACATACACATACACAGACTTACTTACACATACACACGTACGCACAAACATACACAAACACACATACACACAAGTAAACATAAAAACACATACAAAAGCACACATACATAGAATACGCACACATACACACATAAGAAAACACACATACACACACATACACACATACAAACAAACATACTTACATATACACTCATACGTACACACACATATAGACATAAATAAACGTACATACATTCAAAACCACAGATACACACATACAGACCTACGCATGTACAAAAACACATAAAAACATCACATACACAAATATAAATACACATTGGGACATACACACATACACAAACACACATACCCACATACACATACATACATATACACACTTACTCATACATACATTTACGCATACACACATACACATAAACGTATACATAAACACAGAGACACATACACACATGCATATACATACAAACATACACACGCATACACACGCATACACAACAACACAAATGCACAAACACACACTCGCATACACACACACACACATGCACATACATAAAAACACATGCAAATTCAACCACATACACATACACACTTACACTTTTACGTATACACATACACAGACACGTAAACAAATACATATAAGTAAACACACATAAGCATTAAAAAAACGTTTACCTACACATTCAAATACACACATACACATACACACAAGTACACATACACAAATAAAAACACAGGCAAACACACAAAAACATACACACACATACACATACACACAAAAACATACACACACATACAGAAACAAAAAACACAAGTACACATACACACATACACAAACACAATTTTACACAAAAACCCACAAACACATATAAAAACACATACAAATTCACAAAGACAAAAAAACACACATAGAAAACCAAACAAAAACATATAAGCACTTATTCATCCACAGACACTCAAACATACACATACACATATTTTACACATATACACAAACACATTAACACTTGCACATAGAAATACACACATACACATACACACGCATACACACTAACAACTACACACATACACATACACACATGTACACATAAACACTAGCTCAATCATACACATATGCATTCACATATAAGCATAAAATACACATACACAAACGCATACACACATACACTTATACCTATACACATACACACGCACACTTGTACACACACATACAAATACACGCATTCACAGACATACACAAACAAACCTAGACACACACATACGCACACAAACACAATAGCACATAGACAAAAACACAGGTACTCAGATACACACAAACACACAAGTAAACATTCACACATACACATGCACGCACACAAATAAACACACACTTACTCAAACATACTCATAAAAACACCGTAACATGCACGTACACACATGTACACATACACACATTCACAAACACATACACAAAAACACATGTACACCTTTGCAGATAGATATACACACATACACATACAAACAAATACACACACAGACGCATACATATGCAAACAAATTTACACAAACATACACTAAAAAAATAAAAACACTCTTACACAAACACACATTTACACATACATACTTACACATACACACATAAATAAATGCTTACGCATGCACACATACATACACACAGCACACATGTACAAATACACACATACACATACACACAAACACAATTACACAGAGACACATAGTCATAAACACTTGTTCACATAATTATATAAACAAACACATACACACATAGACTTGCGAACTTACACATAAACATATACATACATGTACCGATATACATACACTCAAATACGCCTACTCACATACTAATACACAGACACACATGTACACACACAACACGCATAAGGCTACACACACATACACACACAGACACATACACATACACAGATATACAAACACACATACATAAATACACAAACGCGCACATACACACACATGTATACATACACTTACAGATGTACACAATAACGTAGACACATACACGCATACACATATACACATACACACATATACACATACATACATACACAAACTCATACAGACATACACACACATACACACATGTGCACCCACAAACACTTACATATAAATACACATACGCACATACATATAAAAATATTGTACACATATACACAAACAAATTATCACATACACGTAAAAACACACACGTACCCAAACACTTATACACATACACACATACACTTACAAACACGCATATACACATAAAATGTACACCTACACGTACACAAACACACATACACATACACATATACACAAAAAAACAATTAAACACACACAAACAAACATCTACTCTTACATACATATTATAAACACATCTGCAAGTACACACAAACATACCTACACCGATACACATATGTACACATACACATAATACACATAAACACATACACGAGCATACACAAACACACATACACCCATGCATAGTTATACTTACACGTACTTGAATACTTACACAAACACACATACTTACACACAAACACACATGTACACATACACACACACAAACACAATTACACAAAGACACAAACACATTAACATTTGTTCAATTAAAACACACATACACACCTACAAATACACACATGTACAACCACACACATACACATTCTCATACATACATACACACACAAACACACATATGCACACATGTGCACACACAAACACTTACAGATATACACAAACACATAGACACATACACTCATGCACACATACACATCCACACATATACACACACAAACTCATACTCATAAACACATACACATACACACAAACACACATACGTACACATAATTGCAAACACAAACACCTACAGATAAACACACATATATATAGACATCTGTCCACAAGCACAAATGTATACACACGCATACACATATACAAAAACATACACAAACACATACATCTAAACTCATAGAAACACATACACAGAAACACAAATACACACCTATACATACTTACTCTTACACACATGTACAGATACACACATAGACTCACACATATACACATACACAGACACATACACATAAACACATACACATGTACACATACATTTACACACATAAACACTAATTCACACATACACACATACACACATAAATATACACATACGTACACATACACATATACGCAAGCACAAGTACACGTACATAAACATATACACTTATACACGTACACACAACTACAGACAAACACATACACAGATACACAAAAACACTTGTTTACATAAACATATAAACATTCACACAATTAAAGAAACAAGCACACACACACATACACACTTACAGATATACACAAACACATAGACACACACATGCACACATACACATACCGACATATACACATACACACATTCTCATAGTCATACTCATACACACATACACATACACATACACACAAACACACACATGCACACATGTGCACACACAAACACTTACAGATATACACAAACACATAGACACATACACTCATGCACACATACACATCCACACATATACACACACAAATTCATACTCATAAACACATACACATACACACAAACACACAAACGTACACATAATTGCAAACACAAACACCTACAGACAAACACACATATATATAGACATCTGTCCACAAGCACAAATGTATACACACGCATACACATATACAAAAACATACACAAACACATACATCTAAACTCATAGAAACACATACACAGAAACACAAATACACACCTATACATACTTACTCTTACACACATGTACACATACACGCATAGACTCACACATATACACATACACAGACACATACACATAAACACATACACATGTACACATACATTTAAACACATAAACACTAATTCACACATACACACATACACATACCGACATATACACATACACACATTCTCATAGTCATACTCATACACACATACACATACACATACACACAAACACACACATGCACACAAGTGCAAACACAAACAACACACATACACACATACAAATACACATCTTTCCACTAGCACAAATGTATACACACGCATACACAATATACACATACATACAAAAACACATACACATAACCACATACAAACAAATACACAGATATATAAAAACACAAGAACGCATACACACAGACACATACACACACACTTAAAAGTGCACACACACACAAAGATATACACAATTACACGTACACACGTATATATAAACACTTGTACACATACTTATACACAAAATCATTTACACACATAAGCATACACACTTACACATACACATACACACATGTACCAATTAAAAAACACGCACGCATACACACATATACAAATACACACAGAAACCTGCACATACAAACACAAACACACATAAAAACACATACACGAAAACACACACAAATACACACACACATACATATATTTGTAAGTCTATATGTGTGTGTTTGTCTACATGTAAGTTTGTGTGACTTTTTGAATGTGTGAATGTATGTGTGTGTTTTTACGTATGTCTTTTATATGTGTGCATATGTGTTATATATAACACATATGTGTAAGTCTATGTGTATATGTGTACATTTTTACCTATACATACTTACTCCTACACACATGTACACATACACACGAAGACTTTTACATAGACTTACACATATGTGTTATATATAACACAAATGCACACATACATGTATGTATGTGTGAATGTATGTGTGTGGTGGGTTTATGTATGTTTTTTGTATGTGTGCATATGTGTTATATATAACACATATGTGTAAGTCTATTTTAACCTATACATACTTACTCTTACACACATATACACATACACACATAGACTTACACATACACTTACACATAATGCACACATACATGTGTGTATGTGTGAATGTATATGTGTGTTTTTATGTATGTTTTTTGTATATGTGACTTTTTGAATGTGTGAATGTCTGTGTGTGTTTTTATGTATGTTTTTTGTATGTGTGCTTATGTGTTACATATAACATATATGTGTAAGTCTATTTTTACCTATACATACTTACTCTTAAACACATGTACACACATGTGTAAGTCTATTTTTACCTGTGTAAGTCTAAATTTTGTGTGACTTTTTGAATGTGTGAATGTATGTGTGTGTTTTTATGTTTGTTTTTTGTATGTGTGCATATGTGTTATATATAACACATATGTGTAATTCTATTTTTACCTATACATACGTACTCTTACACACATGTACACATATGTGTAAGTCTATTTTTATCTATACATTCCTACTCTTACACACATGTACACATACACACATAGACTTACACATAGACTTACACATATGTGTTATATATAACACATATGCACACAAACATGTGTGTATGTGTGAATGTATGTGTGTGTTTTTATGTAAGTTTTTTGTATGTTTGCATATGTGTTATATATAACACATATGTGTAAGTCTATTTTTACCTATACATACTTACCCTTACACACATGTACACATATGTGTAAGTCTATTTTTATCTATACATTCTTACTATTACACACATGTACACATACACACAGAAACAGAAACCTGCACATACAAACACAAACACACATAAAAACACATACACGAAAACACACACAAATACACACACACACACATACATATATTTGTAAGTCTATATGTGTGTGTTTGTCTACATGTAATTTTGTGTGACTTTCTGAATGTGTGAATGTATGTGTGTGTTTTTACGTATGTCTTTTATATGTGTGCATATGTGTTATATATAACACATATGTGTAAGTCTATGTGTAAGTCTATGTGTATATGTGTACATTTTTACCTATACATACTTACCCCTACACACATGTACACATACACACGAAGACTTACACATAGATTTACACATATGTGTTATACATAACACAAATGCACACATACATGTATGTATGTGTGAATGTATGTGTGTGGTGGGTTTATGTATGTTTTTTGTATGTGTGCTTATGTGTTATATATAACACATATGTGTAATTCTATTTTTACCTATACATACGTACTCTTACACACATGTACACATATGTGTAAGTCTATTTTTATCTATACATTCCTACTCTTACACACATGTACACATACACACATAGACTTACACATAGACTTACACATATGTGTTATATATAACACATATGCACACAAACATGTGTGTATGTGTGAATGTATGTGTGTGTTTTTATGTAAGTTTTTTGTATGTTTGCATATGTGTTATATATAACACATATGTGTAAGTCTATTTTTACCTATACATACTTACCCTTACACACATGTACACATATGTGTAAGTCTATTTTTATCTATACATTCTTACTATTACACACATGTACACATACACACAGAAACCTGCACATACAAACACAAACACACATAAAAACATATACACGAAAACACACACAAATACACACACACACACACATACATATATTTGTAAGTCTATATGTGTGTGTTTGTCTACATGTAATTTTGTGTGACTTTTTGAATGTGTGAATGTATGTGTGTGTTTTTACGTATGTCTTTTATATGTGTGCATATGTGTTATATATAACACATATGTGTAAGTCTATGTGTAAGTCTATGTGTATATGTGTACATTTTTACCTATACATACTTACTCCTACACACATGTACACATACACACATAGACTTACACATAGATTTACACATATGTGTTATTCATAACACAAATGCACACATACATGTATGTATGTGTGAATGTATGTGTGTGGTGGGTTTATGTATGTTTTTTCATGTGTGCATATGTGTTATATATAACACATATGTGTAAGTCTATTTTAACCTATACATACTTACTCTTACACACATATACACATACACACATAGACTTACACAAACACTTACACATAATGCACAAATACATGTGTGTATGTGTGAATGTATATGTGTGTTTTTATGTATGTTTTTTGTATGTGTGACTTTTTGAATGTGTGAATGTCTGTGTGTGTTTTTATGTATGTTTTTTGTATGTGTGCTTATGTGTTATATATAACAAATATGTGTAAGTCTATTTTTACCTATACATACTTACTCTTAAACACATGTACACACATGTGTAAGTCTATTTTTACCTGTGTAAGTCTAAATTTTGTGTGACTTTTTGAATGTGTGAATGTATGTGTGTGTTTTTATGTTTGTTTTTTGTATGTGTGCATATATGTTATATATAACACATATGTGTAATTCTATTTTTTTCCTATACATACGTACTCTTACACACATGTACACATATGTGTAAGTCTATTTTTATCTATACATTCCTACTCTTACACACATGTACACATACACACATAGACTTACACATAGACTTACACATATTTGTTATATATAACACATATGCACACAAACATGTGTGTATGTGTGAATGTATGTATGTGTTTTTATGTAAGTTTTTTTTATGTTTGCATATGTGTTATATATAACACATATGTGTAAGTCTATTTTTACCTATACATACTTACTCTTACACACATGTACACATATGTGTAAGTCTATTTTTATCTATACATTCTTACTATTACACAAATGTACACACACACACATAGACATACACATAGACTTACACATAAGTGTTATATGTAACACATATGCATACATATATGTGTGTATGTGTGAATGTATGTGTGTGTTTTTATGTATGTTTTTTGTATGTGTGCATATGTGTTGTATATAACACATATGTGTAAGTCTATTTTTGCCTATACTTACTTACTCTTACACACATGTACACATATGTGTAAGTCTATTTTTATCTATACATTCTTACTATTACACACATGTACACATACACACAGAAACCTGCACATACAAACACAAACACACATAAAAACATATACACGAAAACACACACAAATACACACACACACACACATACATATATTTGTAAGTCTATATGTGTGTGTTTGTCTACATGTAATTTTGTGTGACTTTTTGAATGTGTGAATGTATGTGTGTGTTTTTACGTATGTCTTTTATATGTGTGCATATGTGTTATATATAACACATATGTGTAAGTCTATGTGTAAGTCTATGTGTATATGTGTACATTTTTACCTATACATACTTACTCCTACACACATGTACACATACACACATAGACTTACACATAGATTTACACATATGTGTTATTCATAACACAAATGCACACATACATGTATGTATGTGTGAATGTATGTGTGTGGTGGGTTTATGTATGTTTTTTCATGTGTGCATATGTGTTATATATAACACATATGTGTAAGTCTATTTTAACCTATACATACTTACTCTTACACACATATACACATACACACATAGACTTACACAAACACTTACACATAATGCACAAATACATGTGTGTATGTGTGAATGTATATGTGTGTTTTTATGTATGTTTTTTGTATGTGTGACTTTTTGAATGTGTGAATGTCTGTGTGTGTTTTTATGTATGTTTTTTGTATGTGTGCTTATGTGTTATATATAACAAATATGTGTAAGTCTATTTTTACCTATACATACTTACTCTTAAACACATGTACACACATGTGTAAGTCTATTTTTACCTGTGTAAGTCTAAATTTTGTGTGACTTTTTGAATGTGTGAATGTATGTGTGTGTTTTTATGTTTGTTTTTTGTATGTGTGCATATATGTTATATATAACACATATGTGTAATTCTATTTTTTTCCTATACATACGTACTCTTACACACATGTACACATATGTGTAAGTCTATTTTTATCTATACATTCCTACTCTTACACACATGTACACATACACACATAGACTTACACATAGACTTACACATATTTGTTATATATAACACATATGCACACAAACATGTGTGTATGTGTGAATGTATGTATGTGTTTTTATGTAAGTTTTTTTTATGTTTGCATATGTGTTATATATAACACATATGTGTAAGTCTATTTTTACCTATACATACTTACTCTTACACACATGTACACATATGTGTAAGTCTATTTTTATCTATACATTCTTACTATTACACAAATGTACACACACACACATAGACATACACATAGACTTACACATAAGTGTTATATGTAACACATATGCATACATATATGTGTGTATGTGTGAATGTATGTGTGTGTTTTTATGTATGTTTTTTGTATGTGTGCATATGTGTTGTATATAACACATATGTGTAAGTCTATTTTTGCCTATACTTACTTACTCTTACACACATGTACACATACACACATAGACTTACACATATGTGTTATATATAACACATATGCACACATACATGTGTGTATGTGTGAATGTATGTGTGTGTTTTTATGTATGTTTTTTTGTATGTGTGACTTTTTGAATGTGTGAATGTTTGTGTGTGTTTTTATGTATGTTTTTGGTATGTGTGCATATGTGTTATATATAACACATATGTGTAAGTCTATTTTTACCTATACGTACTTACTCTTAAACACATGTACACATATGTGTAAGTCTATTTTTACCTGTGTAAGTCTAAAGTTTGTGTGACTTTTTGAATGTGTGAATGTATGTGTGTGTTTTTATGTATGTTTTTGGTATGTGTGCATATGTGTTATATATAACACTTATGTGTAAGTCTATTTTTACCTATACATACTTACTCTTACACACATATACACATATGTGTAAGTATATTTTTATATATACATTCTTACTTTTGCACACATGTACACATACACACATAGATTTACACATAGACTTACACATATGTGTTATATATAACACATATGCACACATACATGTGTGTATGTTTGAATGCATGTGTGTGTTTTTATGTATGTTTTTTGTATGTGTGCACATGTGTTATATATAACACATATGTGTAAGTCTTTTTTTACCTATACATACTTACTCTTACACACATGTACACAAAAACACATAGACTTACACATAGACTTACACATATGTGTTATATATAACACATATGCACACATACAAATACATACATAAAAACACACACATACATTCACACATTCAAAAAGTTACACAAACTTACATGTAGACAAACACACACATACATATAGAAACAAAAAAACATACATGCATGCACAACCGCACATACACACCTACACAACTGCACTAGTACACATACAAAAACACACCTATACACACTTACTCTTACACACATGTACACATACACACATAGACTTACACATATACACATACACAGACACATACACATAAACACATACACATGTACACATGCATTTACACACATAAACACTAATTCACACATACACACATACACAAACGCATACTCACATACACACATAAATATACACATACGTACACATACACAAATACGCAAACACAAGTTCACGTACGTAAACATATACACAGGAATACACACATACACATTTATACACGTAAACACAACTACATACAAACACAAACAGAGATACACAAAATTACTAGTACACATACACATATACACATACATACAATTAAAATAACACACAAACACAAACACATACACTAACACACATATAAAGAAACGCACACACATACACACTTACAGATATACACAAACGTATAGACACACACACACGTGCACATATACAAATACCGACATATACACAAACATACATTCTCATACTCATACTCATACACACAAACACCTACACACAAACACACACATACACACAAGTGCAAACACAAACAACTAAAGATAAACACACATACATATACACATCTGTCCACAAGCACAAATGTATACACACGCATGCACAATATACACATACATACAAAAACACATACACATAACCACATACAAACACATACACTGATACACAAAAACACATGAACGCATACACACATACACATACACACAAATAAAAATACACACACACAACGACATACACAATTACACATACACACGTATATATAAACACTTGTACACATACTTATACACAGAATCATTTACACACATAAGCACACACACTTAGACATACACATATACACACATGTACCAATTAACATACACACACGCATACACACATGCATACACACATATACAAATACACACAGAAACCTGCACATACAAACACAGAAACGTATAAAAACACATACACGAAAACACACACACACACAGACATATATATATATATATATATATATATATATAATAAACACATATACACACATACAAAAAGCATACTTAAAAACACACACAAACATTCACACATTCAAAAAGTCACACAAACTTACATGTAGACAAACACACACATACATATAGAAACAAATAAACATACAAGCATACACAACCGCACATACACACCTACACAACTGCACCAGTACACATACAAATACACACCTATACATACTTACTCTTACACACATGTACACATACACACATAGACTTACACATATACACATACACAAACACATACACATAAACACATACACATGTACACATGCATTTACACACATAAACACTAATTCACACATACACACATACACAAACTCATACTCACATACACACATAAATATACACATACGTACACATACACATATACGCAAACACAAGTTCGCGTACATAAACATATACACAGGCATACACAAATACACACTTATACACGTAAACACAACTACATACAAACACAAACAGAGATACACAAAAACACTTGTACACATACACATATACACATACATACAATTAAAATAACACACACACACAAACACATACACTAACACACATATAAAGAAACACCCACACATACACACTTACAGATATACACAAACATATAGACACACACACACGTGCACATATACACATACCGACATCTTCACAAACATACATTCTCATACTCATACTCATACACACAAACACATAAACACAAACACACACATACACACAAGTGCAAACACAAACAACTAAAGATAAACACACATACATATACACATCTGTCCACAAGCACAAATGTATACACACGCATACACAATATACACTTACATACAAAAACACATACACATAACCACATACAAACACATACACTGATACACAAAAACACATGAACGCATACACACATACACATACACACAAATAAAAGTACACACACACAACGACATACACAATTACACATACACACGTATATATAAACACTTGTACACATACTTATACACAGAATCATTTACACACATAAGCACACACACTTAGACATACACATATACACACATGTACCAATTAACATACACACACGGATACACACACGCATACACACATATACAAATACACACAGAAACCTGCACATACAAACACAGAAACGTATAAAAACACATACACGAAAACACACACACACACACACACAGACATATATATATATATATATATATATATATATATATATAATAAACACATATACACACATACGAAAAGCATACTTAAAAACACACACAAACATTCACACATTCAAAAAGTCACACAAACTTACTTGTAGACAAACACACACATACATATAGAAACAAATAAACATACATGCATACACAACCGCACATACACACCTACACAACTGCACCAGTACACATACAAATACACACCTATACATACTTACTCTTACACACATGTACACATACACACATAGACTTACACATATACACATACACAGACACATACACATAAACACATACACATGTACACATGCATTTACACACATAAACACTAATTCACACATACACACATACACAAACTCATACTCACATACACATATAAATATACACATACGTACACATACACATATACGCAAACACAAGTTCGCGTACATAAACATATACACAGGCATACACACATACACACTTATACACGTAAACACAACTACATACAAACACAAACAGAGATACACAAAAACACTTGTACACATACACATATACACATACATACAATTAAAATAACACACACACACACACACACAAACACATACACTAACACACATATAAAGAAACACCCACACATACACACTTACAGATATACACAAACATATAGACACACACACACGTGCACATATACACATACCGACATCTACACAAACATACATTCTCATACTCATACTCATACACACAAGCACATAAACACAAACACACACATACACACAAGTGCAAACACAAACAACTAAAGATAAACATACATACATATACACATCTGTCCACAAGCACAAATGTATACACACGCATACACAATATACACATACATACAAAAACACATACACATAACCACATACAAACACATACACTGATACACAAAAACACATGAACGCATACACACATACACATACACACAAATAAAAATACACACACACAACGACATACACAATTACACATACACACGTATATATAAACATTTGTACACATACTTATACACAGAATCATTTACACACATAAGCATACACACTTATACACACATGTACCAATTAACATACACACAGGCATACACACATATACAAATACACACAGAAACCTGCACATACAAACACATACACTGATACACAAAAACTCATGAACGCATACACACATACACATACACACAAATAAAAATACACACACACAACGACATACACAATTACACATACACACGTATATATAAACACTTGTACACATACTTATACACAGAATCATTTACACACATAAGCACACACACTTAGACATACACATATACACACATGTACCAATTAACATACACACACGCATACACACACGCATACACACATATACAAATACACACAGAAACCTGCACATACAAACACAGAAACGTATAAAAACACATACACGAAAACACACACACACAGACATATATATATATATATATATATATATATATATAATAAACACATATACACACATACAAAAAGCATACTTAAAAACACACACAAACATTCACATATTCAAAAAGTCACACAAACTTACATGTAGACAAACACACACATACATATAGAAACAAATAAACATACATGCATACACAACCGCACATACACACCTACACAACTGCACCAGTACACATACAAATACACACCTATACATACTTACTCTTACACACATGTACACATACACACATAGACTTACATATACACATACACAGACACATACACATAAACACATACACATGTACACTTTCATTTACACACATAAACACTAATTCACACATACACACATACACAAACTCATACTCACATACACACATAAATATACACATACGTACACATACACATATACGCAAACACAAGTTCGCGTACATAAACATATACACAGGCATACACAAATACACACTTATACACGTAAACACAACTACATACAAACACAAACAGAGATACACAAAAACACTTGTACACATACACATATACACATACATACAATTAAAATAACACACACACACAAACACATACACTAACACACATATAAAGAAACACCCACACATACACACTTACAGATATAAACAAACATATAGACACACACACACGTGCACATATACTCATACCGACATCTTCACAAATATACATTCTCATACTCATACTCATACACACAAACACATAAACACAAACACACACATACACACAAGTGCAAACACAAACAACTAAAGATAAACACACATACATATACACATCTGTCCACAAGCACAAATGTATACACACGCATACACAATATACAAATACATACAAAAACATATACACATAACCACATACAAACACATACACTGATACACAAAAACACATGAACGCATACACATACACACGTATATATAAACACTTGTACACATACTTATACACAGAATCATTTACACACATAAGCACACACACTTAGACATACACATATACACACATGTACCAATTAACATACACACACGGATACACACACGCATACACACATATACAAATACACACAGAAACCTGCACATACAAACACAGAAACGTATAAAAACACATACACGAAAACACACACACACACAGACATATATATATATATATATATATATATATATAATAAACACATATACACACATACAAAAAGCATACTTAAAAACACACACAAACATTCACACATTCAAAAAGTCACACAAACTTACTTGTAGACAAACACACACATACATATAGAAACAAATAAACATACATGCATACACAACCGCACATACACACCTACACAACTGCACCAGTACACATACAAATACACACCTATACATACTTACTCTTACACACATGTACACATACACACATAGACTTACACATATACACATACACAGACACATACACATAAACACATACACATGTACACATGCATTTACACACATAAACACTAATTCACACATACACACATACACAAACTCATACTCACATACACATATAAATATACACATACGTACACATACACATATACGCAAACACAAGTTCGCGTACATAAACATATACACAGGCATACACACATACACACTTATACACGTAAACACAACTACATACAAACACAAACAGAGATACACAAAAACACTTGTACACATACACATATACACATACATACAATTAAAATAACACACAAACACACAAACACATACACTAACACACATATAAAGAAACACCCACACATACACACTTACAGATATACAAAAACATATAGACACACACACACGTGAACATATACACATACCGACATCTACACAAACATACATTCTCATACTCATACTCATACACACAAACACATAAACACAAACACACACATACACACAAGTGCAAACACAAACAACTAAAGATAAACATACATACATATACACATCTGTCCACAAGCACAAATGTATACACACGCATACACAATATACACATACATACAAAAACACATACACATAACCACATACAAACACATACACTGATACACAAAAACACATGAACGCATACACACATACACATACACACAAATAAAAATACACACACACAACGACATACACAATTACACATACACACGTATATGTAAACATTTGTACACATACTTATACACAGAATCATTTACACACATAAGCATACACACTTATACACACATGTACCAATTAACATACACACAGGCATACACACATATACAAATACACACAGAAACCTGCACATACAAACACAGAAACGTATAAAAACACATACACGAAAACACACACACACACACAGACATATATATATATATATATATATATATATATATACAATAAACACATATACACACATACAAAAAGCATACCTAAAAACACACACAAACATTCACACATTCAAAAACTCACACAAACTTACATGTAGACAAACACACACGTACATGTAGAACTAAATAAACATACACGCATATACAACCGCACAATCACACCTACACACCCACCTGCATATGTACACATACACATACTCTCAAACACATACACATGTACACATACATTTACACACATAAACACTAATTCACTCATACACACATACACAAACGCATACTCACATACGCACATAAATATACACATACGTACACATACACATATACGCAAACCCAAGTTCACGTACATAAACATATACACAGGCATACACACATACACACTTTTACACGTAAACACAACTACATACAAACACAAACAGAGATACACAAAAACACTTGTACACATACACATATACACATACATACAATTAAAATAACACACGCACACAAACACATACACACTAACACACATATAAAGAAACGCACACACATGCACACTTACAGATATACACAAACGTATAGACACACACACACGTGCACATATACACATACCGACATATACACAAACATACATTCTCATACTCATACTCATACACACAAACACCTACACACAAACACACACATACACACAAGTGCAAACACAAACAACTAAAGATAAACACACATACATATACACATCTGTCCACAAGCACAAATGTATACACACGCATACACAATATACACATACATACAAAAACACATACACATAACTACATACCGACATCTACACAAACATACATTCTCATACTCATACTCATACACACAAGCACATAAACACAAACACACACATACACACAAGTGCAAACACAAACAACTAAAGATAAACATACATACATATACACATCTGTCCACAAGCACAAATGTATACACACGCATACACAATATACACATACATACAAAAACACATACACATAACCACATACAAACACATACACTGATACACAAAAACACATGAACGCATACACACATACACATACACACAAATAAAAATACACACACACAACGACATACACAATTACACATACACACGTATATATAAACATTTGTACACATACTTATACACAGAATCATTTACACACATAAGCATACACACTTATACACACATGTACCAATTAACATACACACAGGCATACACACATATACAAATACACACAGAAACCTGCACATACAAACACATACACTGATACACAAAAACTCATGAACGCATACACACATACACATACACACAAATAAAAATACACACACACAACGACATACACAATTACACATACACACGTATATATAAACACTTGTACACATACTTATACACAGAATCATTTACACACATAAGCACACACACTTAGACATACACATATACACACATGTACCAATTAACATACACACACGCATACACACACGCATACACACATATACAAATACACACAGAAACCTGCACATACAAACACAGAAACGTATAAAAACACATACACGAAAACACACACACACAGACATATATATATATATATATATATATATATATATATATATAATAAACACATATACACACATACAAAAAGCATACTTAAAAACACACACAAACATTCACATATTCAAAAAGTCACACAAACTTACATGTAGACAAACACACACATACATATAGAAACAAATAAACATACATGCATACACAACCGCACATACACACCTACACAACTGCACCAGTACACATACAAATACACACCTATACATACTTACTCTTACACACATGTACACATACACACATAGACTTACATATACACATACACAGACACATACACATAAACACATACACATGTACACATTCATTTACACACATAAACACTAATTCACACATACACACATACACAAACTCATACTCACATACACACATAAATATACACATACGTACACATACACATATACGCAAACACAAGTTCGCGTACATAAACATATACACAGGCATACACAAATACACACTTATACACGTAAACACAACTACATACAAACACAAACAGAGATACACAAAAACACTTGTACACATACACATATACACATACATACAATTAAAATAACACACACACACAAACACATACACTAACACACATATAAAGAAACACCCACACATACACACTTACAGATATAAACAAACATATAGACACACACACACGTGCACATATACTCATACCGACATCTTCACAAATATACATTCTCATACTCATACTCATACACACAAACACATAAACACAAACACACACATACACACAAGTGCAAACACAAACAACTAAAGATGAACACACATACATATACACATCTGTCCACAAGCACAAATGTATACACACGCATACACAATATACAAATACATACAAAAACACATACACATAACCACATACAAACACATACACTGATACACAAAAACACATGAACGCATACACATACACACGTATATATAAACACTTGTACACATACTTATACACAGAATCATTTACACACATAAGCACACACACTTAGACATACACATATACACACATGTACCAATTAACATACACACACGGATACACACACGCATACACACATATACAAATACACACAGAAACCTGCACATACAAACACAGAAACGTATAAAAACACATACACGAAAACACACACACACACAGACATATATATATATATATATATATATATATATATATATATATATATATATATATATATATAATAAACACATATACACACATACAAAAAGCATACTTAAAAACACACACAAACATTCACACATTCAAAAAGTCACACAAACTTACTTGTAGACAAACACACACATACATATAGAAACAAATAAACATACATGCATACACAACCGCACATACACACCTACACAACTGCACCAGTACACATACAAATACACACCTATACATACTTACTCTTACACACATGTACACATACACACATAGACTTACACATATACACATACACAGACACATACACATAAACACATACACATGTACACATGCATTTACACACATAAACACTAATTCACACATACACACATACACAAACTCATACTCACATACACATATAAATATACACATACGTACACATACACATATACGCAAACACAAGTTCGCGTACATAAACATATACACAGGCATACACACATACACACTTATACACGTAAACACAACTACATACAAACACAAACAGAGATACACAAAAACACTTGTACACATACACATATACACATACATACAATTAAAATAACACACAAACACACAAACACATACACTAACACACATATAAAGAAACACCCACACATACACACTTACAGATATACACAAACATATAGACACACACACACGTGCACATATACACATACCGACATCTACACAAACATACATTCTCATACTCATACTCATACACACAAACACATAAACACAAACACACACATACACACAAGTGCAAACACAAACAACTAAAGATAAACATACATACATATACACATCTGTCCACAAGCACAAATGTATACACACGCATACACAATATACACATACATACAAAAACACATACACATAACCACATACAAACACATACACTGATACACAAAAACACATGAACGCATACACACATACACATACACACAAATAAAAATACACACACACAACGACATACACAATTACACATACACACGTATATGTAAACATTTGTACACATACTTATACACAGAATCATTTACACACATAAGCATACACACTTATACACACATGTACCAATTAACATACACACAGGCATACACACATATACAAATACACACAGAAACCTGCACATACAAACACAGAAACGTATAAAAACACATACACGAAAACACACACACACACACAGACATATATATATATATATATATATATATATATATATATATATACAATAAACACATATACACACATACAAAAAGCATACCTAAAAACACACACAAACATTCACACGTTCAAAAACTCACACAAACTTACATGTAGACAAACACACACGTACATGTAGAACTAAATAAACATACACGCATATACAACCGCACAATCACACCTACACACCCACCTGCATATGTACACATACACATACTCTCAAACACATACACATGTACACATACATTTACACACATAAACACTAATTCACTCATACACACATACACAAACGCATACTCACATACGCACATAAATATACACATACGTACACATACACATATACGCAAACCCAAGTTCACGTACATAAACATATACACAGGCATACACACATACACACTTTTACACGTAAACACAACTACATACAAACACAAACAGAGATACACAAAAACACTTGTACACATACACATATACACATACATACAATTAAAATAACACACGCACACAAACACATACACACTAACACACATATAAAGAAACGCACACACATGCACACTTACAGATATACACAAACGTATAGACACACACACACGTGCACATATACACATACCGACATATACACAAACATACATTCTCATACTCATACTCATACACACAAACACCTACACACAAACACACACATACACACAAGTGCAAACACAAACAACTAAAGATAAACACACATACATATACACATCTGTCCACAAGCACAAATGTATACACACGCATACACAATATACACATACATACAAAAACACATACACATAACCACATACAAACACATACACTGATACACAAAAACACATGAACGCATACACACATACACATACACACAAATAAAAATACACACACACAACGACATACACAATTACAAATACACACGTATATATAAACACTTGTACACATACTTATACACAGAATCATTTACACACATAAGCATACACACTTAGACATACACATATACACACATGTACCAATTAACATACACACACGCATACACACATATACAAATACACACAGAAACCTGCACATACAAACACAGAAACGTATAAAAACACATACACGAAAACACACACACACACACACAGACATATATATATATATATATATATATATATATATATATAATAAACACATATACACACATACAAAAAGCATACTTAAAAACACACACAAACATTCACACATTCAAAAAGTCACACAAACTTACATGTAGACAAACACACACATACATGTAGAAATAAATAAACATACATGCATACACAACCGCACAATCACACCTACACACCTGCACAAGTACACATACAAATACACACCTATACATACTTCCTCTTACACACATGTACACATACACACATAGACTTACACATATACACATACACAGACACGTACACATAAACACATACACATGTACACATACATTTACACACATAAACACTAACTCACACATACACACATACACAAACGCATACTCACATACACACATAAATATAAACATACGTACACATACACATATACGCAAACACAAGTACACGTACATAAACATATACACAGGCATACACACATATACACTTATACACGTAAACACAACAACATACAAACACAAACACAGATACAGAAAAACATACACATACACACTTATAGATATACACAAACACATAGACACATACACACATGCACACATACACACATACACACATACTCATACTCATACACAAATACACATACACACAAACACACACATACACATAAGTGCAAACAAAACATACAAAACCGCACATACACAACTACACACCTGCATATGTACACACCCACATAGACACAAATACATACACATACACACATATACATACTTACTCATACACACTTTTACACATGCACACATAGATTTACACATATACACATGCAGAGACACATACACTTAAACACATATACATGTACACATAAACTCACACACATAAACACTAATTCACCCACACACACACACACACATACACAAACGCATACACACATGCACACATAAATATACACATACGTACAGATACACATATACGCAAACACATGTACACGTATATAAACATATAAATAGGCATACACATAAACACACACATACAAGTTCACACAACTACATACAAACACATACACAGATACACAAAAACACTTGGACACATACACACATATACAAACACAATTAAACACACACACACATTCAAACACATACACACATACACATACACACGTGTACACGCACACGCATACACTCTGATACATACACAAAAACACATACAAACACATACAGAAACAAACAAACACACTTACAGGTAAACACATAAACATACACAAACACAAACATACAACAATACAAACATACAACCATACACATTTGTACGCAAACAAATACACAGCCATACACACACACATTCACAAACACATCCCCAAAAACCCATACAAATAATACACACACACATACACAAACACACATATACACACACACATAAAAACTTTCTCATACTCACATGTACACAGACACACAAACACTGACACATATACATAAACACACAGACATATAAACACATACACACAAAAAAACACATACACACCTACACGCACATAAAAAAACTTATACACAGATACACAAACACAAAAAACAAACACATACACACATGTCCAAATGCACACATAGACTTACACATATTCACATAAACAGACACATACACATAAACACATACAAATTTACACACACACACTTACACAAATAAACACTAATTCACACATACACACATACCTAAACGCATGCACACATACACACATACCTATGCACATTGCTACACATACACATAAACGCATACACACATGTATACGTATACAAATATATACACGCAAATACACATACAAACAAACACATACAGACACATAAACAAATATACACAAAAACACATGTACACATACACACATACACAAACACACACTTAAACATAGAGAAACACAAACACACACAAATACACATACACACATACACAAACACACATACACACCTACACGTACATATATACACATGCATAAATACACACATGTACAAACAAACGCACATACACACACATACACACTTCCAAATACACATAAACATGCACACATACAAAAATACACACATACGTACATACATATACCGATACACACATATACACGTACACTTACGTACACATACACACACATAGACACTGACACATACTCACATACACATACACACATGTTCGTATACACATGTACACATACATACTTGTACGCATACACACATGTTCTCATACACATACACAGATACACACGTGCACACATACACATATACCACGTACTTTACACAGATAAACAAACACACGAGCACAACCACATATACACATAAACACATGTACACATAATGATACACACAATCACAAACACACATAAACATACACATTTAAATATACACAAAAACACACATGTTCCGATATACATACACACACACACGCAGACATACATGTACAATTTCACACAGACACAAACACTTTTACACACAAACGCGCATACACATACATACACACATATAAAAACCAAACGCGCACACATACACACATCTACTTCTACACACATACACAGACACACAACTACAGAAGCACACACACAAATACAAACAGACATATACATACACATATGTACACACACACAAACACGCACACACATTCACATTCACACATATACACAAACACAAACCTAAAAGAACACACACATACAATTAACAGTAGATACATACATACAAATACACAAATACACACATACATCCATACACATGTACACCTATTCACATTTTTACACAAACACATACACACACATTCACATACACACCCCTACATACACACATACACAAACACACATTCACAAACACATACAAAAACCCACGTACATATAATACAAACATACACACATACCTAAACGCATGCACACATACACACATACCTATGCACATTGCTACACATACACATAAACGCATACACACATGTATACGTATACAAATATATACACGCAAATACACATACAAACAAACACATACAGACACATAAACAAATATACACAAAAACACATGTACACATACACACATACACAAACACACACTTAAACATAGAGAAACACAAACACACACAAATACACATACACACATACACAAACACACATACACACCTACACGTACATATATACACATGCATAAATACACACATGTACAAACAAACGCACATACACACACATACACACTTCCAAATACACATAAACATGCACACATACAAAAATACACACATACGTACATACATATACCGATACACACATATACACGTACACTTACGTACACATACACACACATAGACACTGACACATACTCACATACACATACACACATGTTCGTATACACATGTACACATACATACTTGTACGCATACACACATGTTCTCATACACATACACAGATACACACGTGCACACATACACATATACCACGTACTTTACACAGATAAACAAACACACGAGCACAACCACATATACACATAAACACATGTACACATAATGATACACACAATCACAAACACACATAAACATACACATTTAAATATACACAAAAACACACATGTTCCGATATACATACACACACACACACGCAGACATACATATACAATTTCACACAGACACAAACACTTTTACACACAAACGCGCATACACATACATACACACATATAAAAACCAAACGCGCACACATACACACATGTACTTCTACACACATACACAGAAACACAACTACAGAAGCACACACACAAATACAAACAGACATATACATACACATATGTACACACACACAAACACGCACACACATTCACATTCACACATATACACAAACACAAACCTAAAAGAACACACACATACAATTAAAAGTAGATACATACATACAAATACACAAATACACACATACATCCATACACATGTACACCTATTCACATTTTTACACAAACACATACACACACATTCACATACACACCCCTACATACACACATACACAAACACACATTCACAAACACATACAAAAACCCACGTACATATAATACACACATACACACATAAACAAGCACACAAACACACACACATAACCACATACACATACATAAAAACATACACAAGTACACACTTATGTACATACATATACCAATACATACATGTATACATTCATATACATACACCTACACATATAAAAACACATACAGAAACACACATGCGCACAAATACATATACACATACACACGCATATTCAAAGAGACAAGCACAACCAGACATACACAAGTACATACATTCACAATTACACATACACACATACACATAAACACATGTACACGTATTTATACACACAATCATTTACACACAGAAGCATACACACTTACACATTCACATATACAAACATGTACGATATACAAACACACACGCGCATACACATATATACAAAAACACACAGAAACTTACACACACACACACCAACACATATACGCATATATATAACACAAACGAACACACATACACTTACACATATACACAAACACATAAACATATACACATATGCACAAATACACATACACAAATGTACACATGCACACATATATACATACTCATACACACATGGACAAAGACAAAAACGGAGAACTACACAACTGTACACACACAAACACATACAGATAAATACAAACGCGCACACACAACAACACAAATGCACAAACACACAAACGCACACTCGCATAGACTCTCACAGACATACACACTTACACATACACAGAAAAGCACGTACACAAATAAAACCGTACACACATACACACTTGTACACAAAAAAAACACAAACTCACTTGTAAACATAAAAATACACACATACACACATACAAAAACACACATACTCAAATACACACTTACACACATACACTAACACACACATACGCATATACACATACGCACGCACAAACACATATGCACGCACACATACACATAAACACATGTACCCATACACATTTTCTTATAAACTTAAAAACATACACATACACAAACACATACACATACAAACACATACACATATACACATACACCCATGTTCTAAAAAACAAAAACACTTACACACACACACACACACCTAAACACGAACACTTACAAATGCAAACATAAACAGTCAAACATATACACATACACAAACACACACACACATAAACACATACACACACATACACTTAGTGACGTGTCTTCCTGGGCAAACTACGGGGGGGGGGGGGTATTAGTGTCTTCCCGTGAACACTACGGGGGGACACAAGTGACTTCCTGGACAAATCTCAGGGGGTATATTCATTTTGTGAACCATCAAATTTGTTTATTAACAAACAATATTCTCTCAGGATGGTACAACGCAAGGCGACCCCTGGCGATGTCGTTGTATGGAACTGCCGTTATCCCCTTAATTGATGTCATTGACAATTGCTTCACAGTTCAATAGTTGTATGTTGACGATGGCAACGCTGTCGGCTCTCTCGATAACGTTAAAAACATTTTTAACTCATTGAAAAAACATGGTTCTGCTTTCAGTTAACATCTTACAAAATGCCACATCATTACCAAAGAACATCTTTTTGCAAAATCACAGCAGCTTCTTCTTCGCGATTAAATAGGACAAAATGACGGCTGTAGAATTCTTGGAAGAGTAATAGGTTCTGATAATGCAGAAAACGAATTTATAGAAAGATCACTAAAACAGTAGAAATTGTTGTTAAGAAAGATGGCCGTTCATGCTTATGTTTCACCTCAAAGTGATTGTAAATCGTTTACTTCATCGGTTCAGCCTAAAATGACATTCTCACCACGTACAACACCCACTAATGAAGACCTTTTAAAAGAATGTGAGAAATCAATCAACGATGAGCTATTACCTAAATTGTTAAAAAAATCCACCTATACCGGAAATACCGGAATATATTTTCGTTGCCGAGAACGGAGGGTGGTTTGAACATTCTTAAATCTGAAGATCGTTTTAAGGAATATGAACGATCAGCTCACCTGTCAAGTCCCGTACCCCTATCTCCGCCCGAAGCCGAACGAACAAAAGCAATAACAAATCATACATGAAATAAAAAAAGGAAAAAGAGCCTGGTATCAATTCAAAAAAGACAAAAAGTCAGAGTGAATTGAATAAGAAACAGATTTGCTCAATTGACTTAGCTAGTGAAAAAGGAGCATCAAGCTGGTTCAACGCTTTGCCTTTGAAACGATATAATTTTGACCTAACAAAACCCCGTATCGTGATGGCATTGCCCTTCGCGTTTGCTGGGATCCAGTGAAGATGTATTCACCTTGCGCATTCAATGAAAACTTCACTGAGGCACATGCCCTCAAATATCCGAAAAGAGGATACACCTACATGAGACACAATGAACCCTGCCATTTCTCTGCGAAATTGATAAGTGATGTCTGTCATGATGTAGTGATCGAACCTCTGCAGCCGTTGCAAGGGGAAACCTTTGTTCTTAAATCAACGACAACTGATGATGATGATGCAAGATTAGACATCAAGGCCAACGGACTTCGGGAATCGAGGTCCAACCTATTCTGTTTTTAAAATTTTCTACCCGCCTGCAAATGTTGCCTTGAAAGCAGTCGCGAAGCCTAAAAGTGCCATGAATCTATTACAAGAATAAAAATGAACAAAGACTAGCCGAGGCTGAGAAAGCAGCTTTTTATCCGCTTCTCTTCCCCTGAACTGTTCAGCTGGCCCCTCAGCGTCAATAGTGCTGAAACAACTGGAATCAAAGCTCTCTGCGCGAAAAGAGGACATATACGCTGATATCATATCGAAGGAAAAAAATCACCTTTGCTCTCCTAAGGAGGTTCATCTTCTGCATTCGTGGGTCAAGGACGCTTAGGTGCCGCGAAATTGTGGATGCTTCAATGGGAGTTGTGGTTGAAGAGGGGACGCTGTTAGTTCGACTAATCTTCTTCGTCATTAATTGTTTGTTTTCTAAAGCTGTCTGTCTCTGAAGAGCTTTCATTTAAGATTGCAACTCTCTTCCCCCACCTGGTTTTCCCTTGCGTAAAATCGATCAATGACGGGTCAGTTTCTAAGACCTTCGCCCGACGCCTGCAGTTATGGTGCCAAGGCCGCATCAACGAGCTTCTTCTGAAAACTAGAGCTCTGCAATGTATACTTCGTACGACCCCTAAAAACTGAAAAATTGATGAAGTGAAACAATTCAACAAATTCATGGGACCGGAAAAATTTTGAACGCCATCAAGTGTCTCACGGCAAACGCATCATCAGGCATATCCAACACAACCTTAGGCGGCAACACGCAACTTTGCCTGAGCCAAAATTGGGAGATTGAACACGCAATTCACTCTCTACGCTTGCCTTACGAAAAACTTGAAATTAAAGCTGTTGTCCTAATAGACGCAAAAAATGTCTTCAACTGCCTCAACCATGACTTGGCAGTTGACAACGTCAAGAGAAACTGCCCTGCTTTGAGTTTTGTTGTTCAGAGTTCATATTCAGCCCCGTCGGGTTTATATGTTGCAGGTAGAACCTTGCAGTCTCTAGATGGCACAACTCAAGGTGATCTCATTGCTATGGCTATACATGGAGTAGCCACCCTCCTCTTGCTGAGGCTCGTCCAGAATACGCACGTGTCACAAAAATGGAACGCAGAAGTTGACAGCACAGTAGGACCTTTGGAGGACTTGTTCTTGTTCTTCAAACAACTCACTGAACATGGTGGCAATTTTGGCTACAGCGAATGCCCCGAAGTGCAATTAATAGTAAAAGAGATTTCAGAGATTAAACGTCTCAAGTTGTTTGAGGGGACGCCAGTTGAAATTGTTGACGGCTGCCGCGTCCTAGGATCTATAAGAGGCAATGAGAAAGCCTATGAGACCTTTAAGCTAACAACAGCTGGAAAGTATGCCAATTTGTTGAAAAAATTAGGGAAAGTAACAAAAACTTGCCCTCAGAAACTCTTACGCATGCCTCACAGAAGGCGTGCAACTAAAATTAAATTTAGTGTCCAGGACAATGCCAAACTCACGGAAAATCTTCACAGACGCAGAAGACAACACCCAAAGGCACATCCTGCCATCGTTCTTTGACTCTCCGGTGTCTCAATCCGCACGGTGATTGTATTCAATACCAACCCGGGAGGGAGGACTAACATCAAGGAGCCAATAGATTACGAAACAGAGTACGCCGCATCGTTGACCGCATGCGCTTTTCTTGAAAATGAGGATAGCTAATGCTCATCTCACAAAAGAACGCATAACGAACCGCACGCCTGAGTAACATCCGATGGCGTAAGTAGGATCGGGTCTTTCCCAATATAGCCCCCCAGCTTTGTGGTCAGATAACCTATAGCCCCCCCCCATTAATGGTAATTATACCATAATGGGGGGCTATAATTGCATGGAGAGCTATTATGGGAAAGACCCGAAGGATCTCAGGGAAAGCCTTCAGACCGAGCAACGCCATGTAATAGAAATGGCTTCGGAAAAAGGAGCCTCGAACTGGCTCACAGCTCTACCGCTTAAACGTTACGGATTTACACTAACGAAGTCCGCATTTAGAGATGGGCTATGCATTAGTTATAACATTGAGGCCAAAAATACGCCCCTTTATTGTCCATGTGGTGAAGGTTTACCCTATCGCATGCTCTCCACTGTTCGAAGCGGGTATACACACACACAACGAGATCCAAGACACTTTTGCCAAAATCATGCATGACGTTTGCTATGATGTCGAAGTTGAGCCGACTCTTCAGTTGTTTCAAGTCGAGTCCTTTATACACAAAACTACTAGCACTGATGAAAACGCGCGACTAGATATTAAAGCGAATGGCCTATGGGGGTCCAGGTTCAGCCGTTGTTTCTTTGAAGTGAAGATCTTGAACCCACTTGCCAAGTCATGCCCGAAAAACTCCGTAGAAGCGTACAAATATGAGTCGTTGAGGTGCCTGAAGTATGAACAATGAATACTTGACGTCGAGAAGAGTAACTTCTTTTCGCTTGTGTTTGCCTGCATGGGGGCGCAGGACCGTCTGCAACGCGCACTATAAAACAACTAGCTAGCAAAATGGCTGAAAAGAAAGACAAATTATACGCGGACGCAATAACGTACATACGCACGAGAGTAAGTTTTGCTCTTCTGCGCAGCGCTATAATATGCCTCAGAGGGTGCCGTGGTTCCAAACGGCCGAGCGACATTGATATCTCTTGTCTTTAAAATTATATACTATGCAGTGTTGTCTCATAGTGGGGGATCACTACTCATCCATTGGATTGTCCTACGCGACTTAAGAGCAAACCCCCTTTTATACCCTGTTTACTTCCTCAGCTGATGTTTGTATATATTATCATTTTATTGATAGACTTTAACAATACGAAATGCTCTATGAAGACGTGCTAGGAGGGCCCCGGACCAGCCGATATTCACCCATTGTTGGGGAGGAGCATCTCTTAATTTACCTTTTTCTTTCTAAGCCCAGAGATTTAACAGCGGAGGCGAGGGATGTTCACTAGAGCCTTCATAGCTTGACTTTGTCTTGAGAGAGATTTGGTTGGACTTAGTGCCCCTATATCCACCCTTTCGTTCCTTACAGATTGCGCAATAGTATAGTGTAGTATATTCAGCTTAGCTCACGTCTAGCCCCCTCCCCATTATGACAAAAATAACCTAATGGGAAAAACCAGCAGGGATAGGTCCTTTTTGAATAATTCTTTGCTACTTCTAATTGTTTGCTTTCTCTTTGAGTTTGCTTTTTAGATAATGAGTGATAAAGATATAATTGGTCTGGCGTTAATCTTGTGTGGTAGTCGGGGCAATGAACTTTTCTACCGCAATCCAAAATTTATTCCTCGTGAAACGACAAGTACCTCAAGTGCCAGAACTGATGAGTTGGAATCCATAAGCGGCCCTTCCTCCCTGAACAATCGAGCTAATATCATTACGGCTGATGATTTTAGAGAGTTCTCATCTTTCGACGACGAGTTAGTGAATCATATATGCGTTGTGAAACACAATCGAGGCAGAACATTCCATTTAGAAATTGACAAGGTTCGCATCCTTCAAATATAGTTCAACCTTGAGGTGTTTGCAATGATAACCGTTCATTAAAAAAATGGGGGAAAAGACTTGAATTATAAATGTCATAATGGCTAACAAATTTCAAAATAACATGAAAGAA
Organism: Convolutriloba macropyga; assembly: GCF_964194025.1. Lineage (NCBI taxonomy): Eukaryota > Metazoa > Xenacoelomorpha > Acoela > Convolutidae > Convolutriloba > Convolutriloba macropyga. The sequence goes on from NC_134476.1 coordinate 42,576,236, forward strand.
ACAGAAAGAGCAAACTGAATGGCAATTAATGCGAGACGGGTGAGGCCAAACGCGAAAGCAAATGAACAGGGTTTTAATGTGCGCGCAGCAGCACCAGTCATGAAAAAAAAAGTTATCTATGATATGGGTTTGGAACATGCAGCTTAGCTTCAGTTCTAGAAGGTCAACGTGAGGTCATTTAGAGGTCATTTTGGCATTGAATGCGAAGACTGCGTGTCATTAGAGGTCATATGGTTGCAATGAATTAAAAATTTGAGACAATTAGGATCTGACTTCTACGTTGAAAGTTTCTATCTTTAAAAGGCTAAATTAAAAATTTGAGATAATTAGGATCTGACTTCTACGTTGAAAGTTTCTATCTTTAAAAGACTAAAATAAAAATTTGAGATAATTAGGCTACATCCGAACAAAAATCAGTTGCGCACTTCTGAGGACTTGTTCTCTGTTTGAGGGGATTTTGCGCCCTCAAGTCTCATGTTCTCAGTGAGACTTCTATTAGCGCCGTCGTGGAGGAGGGAAGGCTGCACTGAGTGTTTGGCTGCTTAACTTTATTCCTTTGATTATTCCTTGATATCCTATTTTTATTTTAATCCTTCCTTACCCTATGTGTGCTATTTATGTAGGTGCTTTAGAGAGAGAGAGAGAGAGAGAGAGAGAGAGAGAGAGAGAGAAAGATTTTATTCTCTTTCGAGAACCATTATTATTTTCGCATATACTCTTGATAAGTTTGCATGAATTAGACACAGCAAATAAAGAATCTACATGTAATTTCTGGATCGAATGTTTTTCGCATGAGGTAGCTCTTCAGAGCTTTCTTGTTGTAGCTGTCGAAGCCATCGATGATTTTGTTTCTGAACAAATAGTTGGCAATTAAAACTGAACGACCGAAGAATGAGATGCTAGCGTGCTTATGGTGGTTCTTTAATTGCAGGACATTTGTGGATGATCCGCGCAAACACCGGAAAGGCTCCTGAAATACTACATACTGTGAGTAATCATAGTTGTGCTTATCGAACATCTGTTGCGATAGAAAAGAGAAAGTAATATATTCGAGTTGATAGCAGAGTGGCAGAAAATTGTTGTCTTTAAGTTGCTTCAGGTAAAATGATTTTCGTCCAAATATCCATAAGAAGCAGGAACGCTGGAAATTCTCTAATTTTTTAAGCATGGATACATCGGGATACTACGCAGGAAGCCCATATAAAAGTACGGAGAGGACAAGGCTCCGGTAAAGGTGGAGCTTGACATGAGACGGAGTATTGAAAGGTATTTTCGCTTTCAGACTGAAGAAACATTGTCGAGCTTTACAGAGTTTAGAAGTAACGTGGAAACCCCATTTCAGATCATTACTGATGTATACATCCAGATCCTTGTGTGAAGAGACCTTTTCCAGTACTTCATGCTGAGCCATTAAAGTGCAAACATTTAGTCTTACATGCATTTGCAATCATTCCATTGCAGATATTCCAAGAATAAAGGCGCCAAAGATCGTCATGGAAATTCAGGTTGGTGAAAAGCATTTTAAGGTCATCTGCGAACAACCAAATCATGGAATCAAGGAAAATGCTTGGTAAATCGTTCACGAAAACCAAAAATAAAAGGGGACCCAGTACGGAGCCCTGCGGTACACCGCTAAGACATGGAAGAAGTTTCGACTTATTGACTTGTGTAAATTGATACCTGTTGCACAAGGTACGGCTCCAAAAGTGTGGAAAAATTACCATCAAGCTTAAAACGGCGAAGTTTTTCAACCAAGATAGTGTGTGGGACCTTATCAAAGGCCTTCTCATAGTCAAAATAAATGGCAAACTTGTGTTGAGATTTACAGCTAAAAACTTTTTCGAGGCAATCCAAAAGCTGCAGGACTGCTCCTTTGTGCGACTGGAAGCCAAATTGCTGTGGGTGAAGCTCCTTACTCAAGCATGAATAAAGATAATGGAATATAATTCTTTCAAATAGCAGGGATACTTTTGGAAGTAGGCTGATTGGCCGATAAAATTTGATATTGTTGCGAGAACCACCTTTGAAGAACGGAGTGATACGAGCAACCTTCCATATTGCCGGAAACGTACGGCATAAAATAACTGAACAGAACAAAGGATGCAACAGTGAACCAAATAGATAAGGTGAACTCTTCAGAAGTTTTGTTGGGAAACCGTCGTGAGTCAAAGAGGAAGATTCCTTGATTTTGACGATATCTTTTATAATCGATTCAACAGAAAAAGATGAGAGAACGTGTTCTAACTTTATGTTATCACCAAAAACTGTGGTGTCGACATCATAGACTTTGTCATTGAAATTTGATGCAAAGAAATTATTGAAAAATTTGGGTACTTCATTTTCGTAAATTGCTTTACTATTGAAAAACATGTGATTAGGAATTGGGGAATCCTTCAAGCTATTCAAAAGAGCGAAACATTGGTTTGTAGTTGAAGTTAATGATCCATTGACGAAGACAACTTTATCGAGCTCTATTGATTGAGTGTAATCTTCCTCCAGAGACTTAAGTTGCTGCAGGTTCAGACGCGAGGGATTTTTCGAACACTTTCGTTTTGCAGTATTTAAATTGTTCAAACAATGTATCGTATGTGAGCTATAATAAAAAGGTGAGTCCATCCGTATCTTACGCTTCCTAGGAAAACAGGTTTCAATACTCCATGCCAAAAAGGAATGAAAATAATCAACATTCTCTCCACAAGGGTAATTATTACTCTCCTTGTTTGTTATTTTTGTGACTGGGCCGTCTTTACACTGTCTGGAGGGGAACAGCTTGGAGTGCAGCATCCGGCTAAGTGCTACTCATCATCCCTTATGTTCCTACCTACATCCCTCGTTGCCGGATGGTGTACACGGTCTTTTTTTCTTTAAAAGACTGAAGCTGACACGGGTACGGATAAAATTAATGACTTCTGAGTATCGTTCATTTGTTTTTTGGGCTATGAGGGAAGCAATGCGTCTGGTGAGTTTGTGTGTGATGGGACTGGCTCCACCTATGGTGGCAAATATCAACGGTGAAAAGGATCCATGTTCAATATCCACAATTCTGTCTTGATTTTTAAGGCGTTTTAAATTTTCATGTAGTAAATATGGGTCTTTGGTGTCTCTAATTCTGTTTGTGGGAGCATAGGGGTTGAAGATCTTTACATCATAAAAGGTGCGCTCAAAACGACTGCCCCAGATTCCTTTGGCGGAGATGTCGAGTCTTGCCTCATCTTCGGTGCAGGTAGAGTTTGTAAAAGTCTTGTTGTCGAGAGGCTGCAGATGTGGTTCGACTTCGACCTACTTTCTTCATCAAATTAGCGAAGAGATCACGTATTTCATTGTGGCTGTTAATCGGGTATCCTCCTTTGGGGCAGTGTAAGGCGTTGAACAGTACGAAAGGTGATCCACAGGCACATGTTGATGGCACATTTTTGAAATCGCATCCATGCGGATACATAGGGCATCGCGGAATTCCGATTTTGTAAGCCAGAGTCCGTGCTTTTCCATTGGCAAGTAGTTTAGCCAGTAGGAGTCACCTTTCTCCCTTGCAAGTTTCAGAGCGTATGAGAGGTCGGGAATCGTCGCGCCAATAATTTGGTTTTGCTTCTGCGTTGCTGTTTTCAGGCGCTCTTTGTGGATCTCTTCATTCGGTCTTGTTGCAGAATTATTAGGTCGGATGATGCGTCGTCGAGTGGTGCTGAAAGATTCTGGGACTGTGAATAGTTTCTGCTGTAATCATCTGGTTGGTTGATTGTCAGCCCACCTTTTCGGACGGAGAGGGAGAGTACCCGTCTCGTTATCTCGTGGGGACAATCTCTGTTCGTCAAGGCTGGGATCAGATTGTTGCGGATGATTTCTTCAGCATGGTGAAGAAAATCTGTTGTTTTAGGTGCGGTTCTGAAGGAAAAGGTATTTTATTCTGAAGTCCTTTGACGTAGCAGTGGTAGGCTGCGTGGGGTGACTTGTTAAAGTTTGAGTTTTTGAATTAATTTCGTGTAGTCGTTGATTTTGTTTTTCAGAAACTCCTGCATATCCTCGTCACTGCCAATAACTGATCCGAGAACTCTTGCACCGTTGAGAATTTGGACATTGGTGTTTGCAAAAAGATTTTCGGCCTTTTATCGATGGTTTGAAAATTAGCTGGCATTTTAGCGGGTTTACGTGATAGCCGAAGCTGGGCCCCTGATTGGAGAGATTCTCGAAGAGTTTGTGCAGTTGCTGGAGTGACCCGGCTGCGCTGCCGTCGTCAGCGTACCACCTTTGTACGATTCCTGGCGTCTGCAGTTTCAGGATTAGAGGCTTTAATGCAATCCCGTACATTAGCATGGCTAGTGGGTCTCCTTGAGTGCAACCTTTGCGAGATAAGATAACTTTTTTGTCAATAAGAAGGCGGCTTGGTGTCTGGTAAGAGTTTGAAAGAGGTATCTGGAGCGAGGGCACATTCTGCGAATTTCATTTGAAAGGGCACATTCTGCGAATTTCATTTGAAAGGGCACATTCTGCGAATTTTTTCTAGGGCGGTTGTTCTGTTTAGTAGATTGAAGGCATTAGTGGCATCTAGCAGTAAAATAGCTTCAGTTCTCCTTTTCGAATTCTCTGAAGGCGTGGATTGCATGTTCGATTCCTGCGGTCTACCCAAGTCAGAGCTGAAAGTTGCCTCCAATTCTCTGCGCCCAGACAGCTTGAGATGCATCGGCCAATAATAAAGCGCAGAACTTCCCCTATCCCAATCGGTCGTACGCCTGGACATTTGTCAAGTGGGATCAGTCTGCTGTTTTTGTACGCTTCTAATGAAGTACTGGGCAATACTTCAGTCGCTTTTCTGTAAACCAGTTTTGCCACTGTTTCCGGAGGTTGATTGAGGCTTTGTCGAATGAGATCAGAAGTTTTCTCCATTGACAAGAGTCCAGACCAGAGGCTCCATGTGATCCTTTCGTCTTTTGAGCTGCTCTTTCAATTGCGTTATGGTCAATTTTATCAAAGATTGAGCTGTGAAATGGCAAGGGGTTAGTTTTCTCGTGGCTGACGAGGCATGAAGGTTTTATCGAATGCCCTTCGGGATGTTTTTCGGCTAGAATTTCTGCAACAGTTTTGTCCCCGATTTTGTCTTTGGTGACAGAACTTTGCCTTTTGCATCACTGTCGAGTGTTCTGATGGCATTGCCAATTTTTCCGTCTTTCATGAATTCGGTAAAGCTCTTAAGGGGTTGCGACTGGCGTTCTGCTCCACTGCTCCGAAATTGGAGTGCTTTTACTTCAGAAAGAAGTTCGTCTAGTTTGCCTTGATTCCATAGCTGAAGTCTTCGAATAACGATGTCAGTGCCTTTCTTTGTTCGGGCCATAATCAGGTGAGGCAAGACCACGGCAGCTGTCATTGCGCAACTTGTGTGAGACGTGGTCGGCTAGTGGTCGCAGAGCTTCATCAAGCGATTCGACAAAGGCATTACTGCTGTATTGAATCTGATGAACTTCGGTTTCCAGTGGACAACTTCGAGATAGAGCTTGTCACGAGCGGAGGGCGGGAAGTTGTTCCAGAATTTGGGGCTTTGTCTGTCGTCGCCAGGGGTGGTTTCTGTGTCGTTTTAGTTAGGGTAGTTGGCCGTTTGAGAAAAGTTTGGGCATAGGTCCGCCGCTATGTCAGATTCTGGTTCCCGGCCGCTGTGACTGGTAGAGTCTGCCACAAGGTTTTGAGAACTTTCACTGAGACTAACTACGCTAACTCGGGAAGTAGCGGGCCTAAAACAACAACTGTTGCAGGTCCATGTGGTCGTCTTTCCTTTGATGTCATCTTTGCTCAGCTCCGTGCATCTAAGGTGGGACCATTCATGGCATAGACTGCCTTGTATGCTGTATGAATTGGGGTGGATAAATTGTTAGCAGCAAATGCAAGTCCATTTTGTCATGATAGGCTAGCCTATGGAACCAATACAGGCACCGACGACAAAGAAAGGAAAGGAGGAAGGGAAAAAATTAGTAGTTCTCGCTCACTTTCAAATTCGTTACATCGAAGTGCCTTACAAATTGATGTACTGGTGGAGATGGCCCATCAGCTTTAAAAGCGCTGAATTAACTAGCATTGCCTCAACAAATCAAATCTTCATGAATTTGAAAATTGCAACATCGTGCAACGAAATGGATTTTAGGCGCAAATCTAGATTACCGAGAACGCTTGCAATCACTGAATTCTGCCACTTAGCCTTTACGTTGAGATGCATCGTCTTCTTTTCTTTCTGTCAATAAAGGGGGAGTATGCTGTTAATGAATTTTTGGAAAATGAACAGAGGTGACGATATCCTCAGACGAACTAAACGCTCTTCAACTGCATATCTAGAACTTATACTGATTTCAGACAGTTTTTCAACAAAACAACTTTGATGAATTACAAATGTTGACTCAAAATGATGAATATAATAACAAAACAACTATGAAGAACATATACTGGAACTTCTTTGAGAAACATTACAACGAAAGAAATAAATGTAGCCGGAGAATACTTCTCAGATGTGGAAATTGCAACATAATAAATTAAAACTCAGTTGAACTGTAAAACAAATGGAAACCCTTGAGACGTCGCTCTAAATTCTTTACTGCATCGAAGCTCTCTGCTAGAAAAAGGTCAATTAAGAGAAAGCCCCTCCCCTAAAAGGGTAGTCGGTCAATTCGGGGCAGAAAGTCAACTCCTATGTGTATTTATAAATCCTGACAGTAGTCATCAATTGAAGCATCAGATGCAAAAGATAAAGAAATTAAAGCATCAGAATTATAATCAAAATAGATATGGTAAATGGCAACTAAAGTATAGTGTGTAGTGATTTTGAATCAAGATTAGAAAAAAATAGAGCATTCAGCACAACAGCCTCCCTTCCTCTACAATCGTTCCTATTGACACATCTACTGCAGGGCGCCGGCGCATGAAGCGCGCGCTACGGAGGCAGAGTATGGAGCTACGCAAAAGAGCGACACTTAAGTTTGTCCTTATGTTCGTGATAACGTCCGAATATGAAGTTTCTTTCTTATCGCTGATCATGGAAGCCAATCTCTGTATGGCTTTTGATGCTGACGGACCAGCTCCTCGTGAACACGAGAAGGTTAACGGACAGAAGGTGGCTTTCTGGAATTCGATTATCCTTTGCTCGTATTTCAGCTTCTTGGACTCGTGGTATTCATAGGAATCCGGTATGCTTCTTGGCAACTCTTCGCATACGGATTAAACACTTTCACATCAAAGAGAGTTCTGCTGAAACGTGAATTGAAAAAACCATTGGCTTTGATATCTAGTTGAGCGTCGTTATCAATGTTGGTAGTTCTATTTGCGAAGGTTTCCCTTTCCAAAGTCTGATGACAGGGCTCTACTTCGACATCATCGCAGTCCTCATTGAGCAGGTTGGCAAAAGTCACGGATGTCATTGTGTCTTATATGCGTATAGCCACCTTTTTGACAACGAAGAGCATGCTCTACATTAAAGTTTTCTCCACATGCGCATCTTGATTGGAATTTTACGGCATCCCATCCATATCGAAGAGCAATTCCCTCTCTAAACTCTCCCTTGGTTAAAACAAAATGATATCTTTTCAATGCAAGTGAGTATAGCCAGCATGATGCTCTTTTCTCCATAGCCAAATCTAGTGAATATGCTTCTTTTTTATCGATGAGATCCTTGATTGCCAACTTTTTCGCTCGAGCTTGTTCCTGTTCTTCTTTTTTGATTTTCTGATAAATTTTTTCCTGATGAAACTCATCTATAACATTATGATTCTATCACGGCTCACAAATCCGAATAGATCTTTCATATTCGTTTGACCTGTCTTCAGGCAGAAGAATGCTTAGGCCACCCTCTTTAACCGGAAGAGAGAAAACCTTCCGGTATCTGTCATTGTAAGAGGGATGATTCAACATTGAGGGTAGATTTTTATCAATTATTTTTTCGGCTTCCCTCAGCAGACTGTCCGAGTTTGGAGTAGTCCTAGCAAGAAAGTCAATTTATGTTGCAATCCGTTAGTAAATGATTTGTACACATTCTGAGGGACCCCTTACTATGTTTGGCTAGCTTCTCAAGCATGTTAGAGTAGTTCACTGACCTTTCTTTCAGAAAATTGTTTCAGCTGTTATCAACCAATAACTGATGACCCAGAACTCAATGACCTTCAATAACCTCGATGACCTTCAATAACATGAACATCTAATCCCGAAAAACTTTGTTCGCCTTCTGAACAAAGTCAGTTTTGTAATGAGGTGACATTTGATCACAAGAAGCTCTAAATCATCTTCGTTCTCCTAATTAGTTCCATCCTCTTCATTCGAGGCTCTAGGACGCTTAGACAGCGCAAAAAGAGGACAGCTACGCTGAGGTCACGCCATCTAAGGGCAAAAATCAACTTCGCTCTCATAAGAAGCTCCATCCTCTGCATTCGAGGCTCTAGGACGCTTAGACGGCGCGAAACTGATGATGCCTCAATTGGAGCTGTTGTTGAAGAACTGAGGCTGTTAGTTTGGCTCATCTACTTTGGCCATTAGTTGTTTCTTTTCAAGAGTTGTCTGTCTTCTGTTTAACATTCCCGATTTTTGTGAGTAATATTTTCAGTTTTTTTGATGGACTTTATGAAGTCTTTATGAAAAAAAACGGAATGCTTTATGAAGACAATGCTGGGAGGACCCCCGAACATCCAATATTTACCAGTTTAAGGAGGGGCCTTTATTTATTTAGTTTTGTAGTTCACCTTTCAAATTTATGGGATTGCTGAGTGGAGCTATTATTGGTTTTATCCGGGAGTCTAAAACTGCAGGGGCAGTCTCCTTAAGACAAAGTCTTTATATATTGGCTTTTTTTTTACTAAAAGAGTATTGGAAAAGTGTACTCCAATAGTGTATCAATAATATAGTTGGAGTGGTGTTGAAGAAGTAAAGCGGCTCGTAAAAAGTTTCATTACGTAAAAAATGTAAATGAGATGGATTGTTTTGTTCATATTGCGGTTCGAGGGAGCTATAGCAAAAAACTGGGAAAGCGATAAATGATGATATAATACCGAGTTAAAGTGGAGAATTCAGGGCGCCGCTCAAAATATCGCGAAAGTTTCTTGTTACCGGTACTAGTGAATGTTTCAAAACTGAAGACCATTCAAGCGAATACTACAATACAAATAGAAGTTGAACATGAATGGATCCTTAATAGCATAAAACGAGAAAAAGACGAAATTTTAAGAGCTAACAAGATGAAAATCAAAGACAACCTAAGTAGTTCAGAGACCTATGCAGTCGATTTAGCCACAGAAGAAGGGGGACTACTGTAAATATAACTTAAATCGATACAAATTTGAAATTGTTTGACGCAGAGCGTTATAAACGTTCGATATGTCTCCTCCCTCTCAAGCGTAAATTATCTTTTGATGAGTGAGATTTTATCTCCCCATTATTGAATTCATCAGTAATCAAATTAAATCAAGCGAGTACAACAGATCAGTTCAGATGTGAGGCACTGATCTTTATCGCCCCTGAGGCTGAGGTAAAGCAGGAGCTAATTATATCTGATATAAAAAGATAAGGAATCTAGTTAAAAACTACGTAAAATAAAAATTATGTTGAGTGAGTTCGAATCGCTCGCTTGATCCAATGAGTGAGAAGGGAATGTATTTGCCTCAATCATCTTGTGTTTTACTGTGTGTTTGCAGTTTAACCTTCACGTGTTTATAACTTGTCAGTTTGTTTGTTCTGTTCTTCAATGGTAGATCTGCAAATAGTTAAAAATTATCTATGAAAACTTCGAGCTTGGAGAAGCCTGGATATTCAACAAGTTTTGAGACAGGTGTTTTTAAATTTTGTTATTTATCTGCCTGTGGCTTTGATTTAACACCGTTCGGTTCAAACTTCCTAGTTGATATTAGCGAGAGTAGCTTTTGATGTATTTGAGAGGGCATACTTGCTTCTGAACTCGACCGAGAAGAATTGGTGAAAGGGTTTTTTCAAGGGTTTTTTTTGAAAAATTTTTGTTCTTGGTTTTGTAAAATGCTCGCTCTGTGCTGTTCTAGATATTTTTTGTTTTCTTCGTCCCTTTTGTTTCTTTTCTTTTGTCATTATTTCCGTGTTATTATTTCCGTGAATGATTATTTCCATTTTATCATTCCGTGTTTTGTCTTTCGTTTTTGACGGTCAGTTTTTGGTGGTTTTAAGTTGGTGTGTCCGACAAAAAGGCATTGGTTTTAATTGAAGTCATTGCATTGAGTAGAATTGCAATAATCGAACAGATGAATCCTAATTTTTCTGTGTCTACTACGTATAATGCCCGTCATGTAAATTGCATGTAGCTGTCTTCAACTGTTGCTCTTCATAAATGTATGACGTGTTTTGTAGGTTGCATTCATTGGCTACCCAGTGCAGTGGGATGTTACAGTGATGCTGCATGTGGTGTTTGCAACTAGAGCTAATGTATCCTCTAACCTGAAAGAACAGTTGTCCAAACTATCACACAAAGTAGCCCTTATCATTCTACAAGAGGCAGAAATTTTGAAAGATACTACCTTTGAATCGGTTAGAAATCATTGACACTATCATCGATATACGGACCAATCTTAAATATTACATCTAAGCTTAACTTTACTAATGGGCGATTTTTCAGCACTGATGTTTTAGATTGTCTGAGAACTAATGTAGCTAATGTTAATAGTCCTGAGAATCAATGCATCGTTATAATGGTGTAAGAATATCAATGTGCGATAATCCTGCGTTGGAGCAGCACACTATCACATTAACGTACTTTTTAAATTTGCTACATAAGAGGGCACTGACAGTAGTAATAACCAAATCTATCTTCTTTATCTCGATTTGCACTTTTTCGACACTTCTCTTCTTCGATGACTGATGAAGCAATTCATTTGTTGAATCGTGACAAGCTCTGTCTTGATATAAGGGAAACGTATTGATCAACGTTTCCATTGGCGGCAAGATTTGTTACAGATTAATCGGTTTAAGTAGCATAATGTTCCCGCAATCATAGCTGAAACTTTCTCAAAATCTTAAATCGGGAGTTATTGGAAGTCATTCTTGACTTCCTTCAAATTGCAAGATTTTATTAATAGCCGCACAGCGATAGCTGGGGCTATTATTGGCCTTCTCTTGGTTTTTTACAATTCAAAGAATTTGAATTGTATTGGGGCGCTGTCTTTTTTTAAAGATCTGTTCACACATTTTCATGATTTTTGAAGTCAAATTGGAGTGGTGATTTTGGTCACGCCGAAACAGGAAGTGGAGCGAAAAAGCGAGTGGTTTTGCGGCAGGAAATTTGTTCGCTCTAATTTTGAAGTAAAGTGAGAAAACGGTGTTTGAACAAAAATTCGCTTTCTCGCTAGTGGTTTTTTGTTCACATGCGGCAATTTCACTTTGATTTTTACAGTTTTTTCGATTTTTTGGATCGGATTTTTTTCTAAATAGTTTTCACAATCCATTCATCCGTTCTTGGTCTAGTTTTCTGTTAGTCAATGAAAATTCTTTGAATTGTACGTCAGGACGTCCTGCTATGTACGTCCTGCTATGTTTTTTTATTTCGTCGTCATGATTTTTGTTACAACCATATGACGTCACAGCCACTTTTTGTTCATTTGTTCATGCAATTTCAACTGAATCGCATGTGTGACGTCATTTTTCGCTCTTAGTGGAGCGAGTTTTTTTGTTCATTTGCGTGATTAAATTTTTGGTCAAACTTGACTTACCTCACTCTCTAAAATGACTTCCTCACTTTGAAATTGACTTTTATTTACTTTAATTCAAAGAGATAAGGTCAAATGGGTGTGTGTCACTCTAAATGAAGGTTATTTGAGATCAGCTAATAGAGGCAGCAATAACTTATACAGATTTTTAATCAAAATATAACAGATCAGCCTTCAATGAAAAGAACAATTTTTTGGTCTGTCTTTTTTACTGTTTTTTTTTAGACTGCCGATCTACGAATCTATTGCGGCTATTTTCTGGCAATCTGCCAGCTATGTTTTGTTTTTTTACTAGAAAGTGATAAAAAGCGATGTTTGTTTATTTTTAGATTCTGGTCAGTGAAGAAGCGGCGCTTCGTGGCAACCAAGTAAGTCTTTTACTAGCCGAGGAATTGATTTCTTATCCGAGTTGTTATTACAGCTCTAAAAATGTTTTTTTTTTCAAAGTTTTTGTATGGTATTCGAAGTTTTCTGTAAGATCTGTAGTTTATGAAAGAAAGAGCTGATAACTCGCTGTTTCGACACTGTTGTTATAATATGAGAGGTAATTCGAAGTCCGTGACTAAAGTTCTGGCATAAAGTTCAAAATCTGCACACATCCGAACATGCTAAATTATATGTGAATGTATTCGTAGAGAACTCTTTGAGCTACAATAATTGTCGCCAAATTTAGACAAAATCCGCCTGGTTTTGGACGAGAAATTTTGGTGGAATGTCACGGATCCTTTCAAGAACCGGTATCTTATTCAGGAAATTTAACCTTGCGACAAAAACCAGGCAGATTTTGTCTAAATTTGGCGACAATGATTGTAGCTCAGAGTTCTCTACTGTCCAACTTCGTATATTTTGAATCATTTTTTTATTGATATTAAATTATGTGGCCGATGTTAAATGCTGAACAGAGGTCTTTGTCCTCCTGTAATAAGTACAGGACATCGCATTGTTTTGTGATTTATGGCGTTGGGAGTTTAAGTTCAATGCCCGCTATGCTTTGCTGAAAATGAAAGATTGTTGTAAACGGGACGTAACAAACCATTTGTCCCCAAACCTTTGCGCCCCAAAACAATATGGTCCCAATTTATATAGTTCGAGTTTAATAGCCGCACAGACTTTTAGAGCCAAACTATTCCGTTCTTTCTTCTGCGTATAAATAAAACAGCCACACACACATTTATTCTCGTTTTTGCGTGATTTTGCCACCATTTAAAAAAAACTATTAGAAAACGATCGCTCTGACATATACCGTATTAATATACATAACAAAATTATCCTAAACAGTTGTCTCACTCAACACAAACGGAAATTGAACAAATTCTGGCGAATCCTAGGATTCAAAACCGAACCATAGCCTCGAAAAACAAAAGCAGCTTAAATTTTCTGACTGATGATTTTTCAGAAAAACCCAACACTTAGCTGGAATAAACGTTCTATTGGTTTTTCCATTTGATACTATTAGCACTTCAAAGTTACAGACTGTCCGGCTTTCTAAGTAAGCCACAGTGCCATAGTTTGATCTTCCCCATGCACCGCTCATTGTACTCCCAACATTGACTCTCTCGCTAAATGTAGCCCTATAATCTATCAGGCTAGAGGTAGCACATTCGCTAGTAAGATTTACGATCTGAGTGGGTGAGGTGGCTGGTTTTTTTGCGACAGGCGTAGTGGAACATATTTTTACATAGTTAGCAAAGCCGTGTCTTTATATGGTACGTTTTACTTCAGCTAAGTCTTTGTCCCTAGGACCAGTGAACGAGCTTTGGATTATTTTACGGTTTGATTCAGGGAGTGATTCTAGGGTTTGGTTCTAAAATTGTACACTAACAGGATTCCAGTTCACGCTTCTGTACTTGCTGAGACGCAAGTGCAAAAGATCGTATTTGGCACTTTTTTGTAGAACGTACAATCGTTTCCTCCCCGAATTAGGATGTTTCTCTGCTCCTGTAATCAGACAAAAACCTTTGCCAAAATGCTGAGCGTACATAAAACACATCGAAAAACGGCATTCAAGCACGATTTCCTGAGACATAAGACCAAACCGTTCATAAAACCGACATACATACAAAAAACATTAAAACTTTTCCAATTGCAATAAAAACCTTTCCCTCAAGTGCTATTATTATGTGGAGTGACCGTAATCACTCATGTTGCAACAAATTTCAATTCAGAGTGACTCCTAAGCCTGAAACCACCAACGAAAAACAGAAACATTGCCTAACATAACTAAAACCTTATCAACCTCTAAAGAGGATTTCTTGCAGCAGTTGAGGTTGAAATTCGCCGAACGGGAAGCAGTTAGACTTGTCCGCTGAGTAATGACAAGTAGAAGAAACAGTTGACGTTCACAAAATCCAAGACGAGCTGCATTTACAAAAAGAGGAGCTTGACTATGTGTGCAGGGAGCTCATGGGACAGCACATGACATCAGAGGAGTTTGAAGGCATAGCTGAGCAAGCTGACAAGTGTTAGTAGTGACTCTAGTTTCAGTAACAGCCTCGGGTAATCAGAAGGCCTCATTTCTGAACTGAAATCCAAAAATGACACCTAGTCTAGAACTGCAAATTTTATGAACAACGCAGTTGGCAAATCAGCATGGAGAAAATGAAACTCATCTGTCTGGCTGTACCTCGACAACGAAACCCTTTTCCAAGGCTAGTTCACCGGTTGCAGGAATGGCATAGCAGGCAGATGCGGACCAAAACCAATATTTTTGTCCTTAGACATTAACACCGGAGCATCCACTCGACTTATGCTTCACCAATCAATGACTGGTGCATTCAGCTTCCCCAAGATTTGGATTTTTCACTTCTCAGGAGATCCAGTAAAATGGCATCAATGATACAGCTTTTTCGAGCAATATTTCATTATCAATCCCGTTCAAAGGTTTCCAAAATTGATGTATCTCCAACATTTACTCACCCAGAAAGAAAAAGATTTCCTTTTTGGATACTCGTACAAGGGCAACTCCTATTATGACGATTTACAGGAGCTAACCAACAGATTGGGAAGACCGCGACAAGTCAGCGCCTTCCTCGCAAACTTGAATGACCCCAGCAGCTTTGTTAGTTTCGCCGCCTTTGTGGGACGTTTGGTTGAGAAATTTTGTCCCCACATTTTTTAGTGATCTGACTTCTTAGTAGTTTTAAGTCATTAGAGACAATTTGGGCACTTCAATGATGATTCTCTGGAACCAACATGTCAAATTGGCACTAGAGCAATTGAATTTACCGACTATGCTGAGACGAGTTCATAGGCTGAAGCTTGTGATGTCACCTCAACGACAGCAGAAATCAAATCAACGATGAATACTTATTCCTCAAGAACTGAGAAAGGACAATATTGCCTTTCAATCCAGTCCCGGCAGTCAATATTGTTCAAGGGATCACAACCTTGGTTGCTGAAAAGAGCTCTTAGACAAATCAGACAGTGAACGCCAGCAACTGGTCTGCTTTCACGATTTGCGTCAACTGTCTAAAGGTACCCGACAGGCATTTGCTCCCAAAATAAGATCTTTGTTGACAGATGCAATGGTTTCCATAATTCCACACAATACATCGAGACGACTTCAAACCATCGCAATCAAATTGAATTTTGGTTGGAATTGAAACTCTGGGCAGTGCCGGCAACTAATCGAGAAGATAGGAAGCACAGCAATCCAACGGGATTGTTTTCATTGCACAAACCTTATCATCAAACAACAAGCCCCAAACAAATTACCAGCAGTATAACCTTTGCAAAACGCCAACACAATACAGGATAGTAACTAAAATGTTAATGAAAATGGAAAAACGCAGCAAATGAAAATACCACAAACTTGCACTGGAATGATGAACGCTGCCTTCCAATCCAACAAGGAGGCTCGGTAATGTGCGTTCGCACATTAAGTTCCGACCCCGCTCATCTACATTTTTCACTTAATTGTCTACCAAATGAGATAAAAAAGTTAACATATCAACATACTGTTCAACAAACTACTAAAAGAATAAAACACTATACTAGAGGGCCTATGAGACCTGTGGCTATCATAATATGACTACCAGAAAAGACGGCAATAAAAATCAATTAGTTACAAATATTAATTACGACCAAAACTCCTTGTCCATTTTTGAAAACCACTAATAACCAAATCAAAATGGCATCAGATAAAATTTATACTAGGAAGATTAACCGGTACTTTTTGAAAACAAAATAAGGGACTTTTCCTCAATGCGTTTATTAGAACATTGCTTTTAAAGAAAGAATTAAATTCGAGCTGACTAGAAACAATAGGCATCAAATGAAATCATTGAGAGTCTTTTATACCTCAATAGAGAGCGACTGAGGCCTTTAATTATCCAGTATATGTCATACGACTACAAAAAGAACGACAAATACAGGCAAAAACGAAAAATTTGCACAAAAAATATTGCACGAAAACGATGTCCCTCCAATCAATTAAATATTGAACTAATCACTAAAAACAATTAAAATCTTCGTTTGCCTTTTTTGCAGGTGACAACAATTGTAAATCGAATAACGCCCATTATTGTGATACTGTGAAAAGAAAACAAAAACCTACAAAAAAGGGGCAAATATGCAAAAATCACGAAAATTGGTTTTATGAAAACTTGTTGTTCCAAGAAGAAAGACCATTTGAGGAAAATAAAGCCGTTATGAAGAGCAAATTGTATTTCAGTAGATAAATGTGAATTGTATATAGAGATGCTTAGCTACAATTTAACAGAAATAAAATTGGCAGATCTCAAAAATCTCTTTTGAAAATAAATATTTTCAAAATTCATAGCCAACAAAAATTTTCGACTAAAAGAGTAGACAGTTGGTCTTGCAACTTTTCGGAAAACTAATTGCGACTGTTATTAATGAGACTAAATCATATGACTATAAAATAACATTAAATACAAGCTGAACTAAGTTCAGCTCACAAACAAATTTACGAAACCACAGTTTTGAAGCCATTAAATTTATAATATAACAACCGGGAGAATATAACATATTCATTTGCGTCTCCTTTGATTATCATATAGTCTTTTTGTAAAACGACTATCACAAAATGACAACAAAAAGAACCACAAGAACTGAAAAGTGTCTAAACTTCAAAAAATTCTTCTGAAACAAGTTGTCTAAGCCCAGAAGACATCATTTAAAAGTTTAAAGAACAGAAAAATTTTTGTTTGATTGAACAAAACATTAGAAAGAGCTCTAATTAATGAGGCTAATTTACGGAAATGATACAACATTGTAAAATACGAAAAAAAAGGCAAACCAGAACAAAAAGGGATTAGTTGAAGATTACTATTACTTTTTTTGGAAATTTAATTCGAAAGCCAAAACAGCCATTAGATTTTTGCAGATATCAGCTTTTAAGTTCAT
Organism: Convolutriloba macropyga; assembly: GCF_964194025.1. Lineage (NCBI taxonomy): Eukaryota > Metazoa > Xenacoelomorpha > Acoela > Convolutidae > Convolutriloba > Convolutriloba macropyga. The sequence continues at coordinate 42,593,281 of NC_134476.1, forward strand.
TTGTTTATCTATATTTGGCCACGGAGACCTTTAATTACACAATATTTGGCATATGACAACAAAAATTAACAAAAAATAAAGGGCAAAAATATGGGTCAATTTCTGCAAGAGAACGGTGTCGCAGCCCTTCAATTCATATGTTGTGAAAATAAAAAATATGTTCAGTTTCAAATGTTGTAAAGTTTTTTTTCAGTTAGATTGTTAAATAATGTGACAATTTGCAAAAAAAAACAAAAACAACAGCAAAAATGGGCAATTATGCGCAAAAATCAGAAAATTTTTAATGAAAACTCGTAGTACCAAAAGCAAGAAAATCTTCTGTTAAAGCAATCGGCCACAAAATTAATTTATATTCTACAAGGAGGAGAGGTTGACCTGTACTTACTGAGAATAAGCTAAATGTTGACTCAAATAATATAAAAAAATGACAAATTCAAAAAATCACAGAAATTTTCTTAAAACAAATACATTCAATAACATAAGAGACATTAGGTAACAACCGAATGAATAGAAAAGGTTCACTTCTTGTACCACTTGAAGACAAAATTTAGATCTTTGATTGGTTAAATTTAAAATCAGACTGCCAAAAGACTAACAATTGAAGGCAAAAGACAAGAATTCAGACAAGAATTTTCCTCAATGCGTTTATTAGAACATTGCTTTTTAAAGAAAGAATTAAATTCGAGCTGACTAGAAACAATAGGCATCAAATGAAATCATTGAGAGTCTTTTATACCTCAATAGAGAGCGACTGAGGCCTTTAATTATCCAGTATATGTCATACGACTACAAAAAGAACGACAAATACAGGCAAAAACGAAAAATTTGCACGAAAAATTTTGCACGAAAACGATGTCCCTCCAATCAATTAAATATTGAACTAATCACTAAAAACAATTAAAATCTTCGTTTGCATTTTTTGCAGGTGACAACATTTGTAAATCGAATAACGCCCATTATTGTGATACTGTGAAAAAATCACAGAAATTTTGAAAATGACAAGTTCAAAAAATCACAGAAATTTTCTTAAAACAAATACATTCAATAACATAAGAGACATTAGGTAACAACCGAATGAATAGAAAAGGTTCACTTCTTGTACCACTTGAAGACAAAATTTAGATCTTTGATTGTTTAAATTTAAAAATCAGACTGCCAAAAGAATAACAATTGAAGGCAAAAGACAAGAATTCAGATAAATTTTTACTAAAACTCTTCCTCAAAGCCATAAAAACCCTTTGGTTCTCTGAATTATTTTGAAAAAAGGCAGCATCAAAATAAACACCAAAAAGTCTGATTCTAAGAATCCATGATATTATGGAACTTCTCCCTGATTTTTTCGCGCGCCCAGCAGACTGACCAAGTGTTCCAAGTGTTTGCGAATTAGACCAATTGTTGAGTGGAATTCTTCAATTATTAAAAAAAAAACAACGATGCATTTTGTATAATTATCGAGTTAAATCTGCAAAAGTTTTAATTCCAGAAGACTTTCATACGGCGCCTAATCGCAACTAGTGCTCTTTTTGAGATTAGGGAGTCTGTGTTAAGGTTTCTAGGTCACTAAGTCTGGCAAACTTTAACAAAGTTGACCAAAAAAAGCATATTTTGTGCTATTTTTGATGAAAAAGGTTTGATTTTTGAAAATTTTAGACAAAATTTTAGCCAAAAAAAACTTTAATCAAAGAATTACAAAGAATTAAGCAATGCTCTTCTATCTCTAACGGTAACAACAACACTTTGCCGTTAAAAATTTTAACTTATTTTGAATTATATTAGCGCAATTGTGCCAAATTTTAGCAAAAATTACTGAAAATGTGAACAAAAACAGTCGAATGTTCACAAAACTTTAAACCTCGATAACTACCTGTAAAAAATGAAAATCGAAAAAATCTTTTAAGTTCCGCATTCTACGCTGGACGGGCTTTTTAATGATACCACTCACAATTCTCTACGATGAATATATCGATCGGCCAAAATTGACTGAACAAAAAGAAAAAACCCAGTTGAGTATATAGTTCCTCCCTCCCCACTAAAGTGGGGGTCGGAACAATAAAAGGAGCCAGCTGAGCCAAAGTTTAGCTCAAGCGATAACAAACACAGTTGCCTCAACATAACAACATGCAGCAAAATCAGACACCATTATGGGATGGACCCCCAATCACGCTATTCTGAGCATAGAATCATGTTCTATTCGATAGTGGGAGTCATAACACGCAAATCAGACATCCTGTTGCAAACGCTCGTCACATTGAAGCTCCTAAAGATATTTCAATGCCTCCTGCCTCTCTTTACAGAACACAGAGTAACCACTGCCGATGTAATGATCCGTATTGACTCACTGCTGATTTAGCCACCGATCACAAACCTTCCAGATTTTTTTGCTGCTTTTGAAACGTTTTGTTTGCCAACAGTTCCCACTAATATGTTAAACAAAATTTTGCCGAACACGTTCATTTAAGAGGGATCTATTTTAATTCGTAACAAAATTGTGACGGTTTTCGGAGATGATGGCTGTGCTGCCAAAGTTCCAATAACTTTCACTATGGGAAAAACCGGGAACACTTTAAGGAGTTTAGGATGGGCTCTAACGGGCCCATTCTTCAAGAGTACTACAGAACAGCCGGAAAGAAGCGTAAATCTCTTCAACCGCGTAAAGAAAACAGCTAATGACCCCAAAGAGCACCTCTTCCTACTATTTCAGTCAAAGTTCTATCAAAGGGGACACTCATGAGGATCAGAACGCTATCGAATTTTGACCCCAAAAAACTCATCCTAACAGGGAACTATGAGATAACAACAATTGTTTCATGGCTCGGTATCAATTTAACATTCCCCAAAGGAGACTAGGCGAAGACAATCAACGGAACCAGTGCTTCTTGGCTTTTAAATAATAAATTCAGATGCTATTATTTACAGTTGTTAATTACAAAGAAGTTAAAATAATTCAGCAGGTTCCATTGATGAAGCGTTACAGTTGGTATTTACAAAGGATTTAAACTAATTCAGCAAGTTTCATAGGTTACACTGATGAAGCTTTACAAATAATTACAAGATTAGGGTCAAACACAACAATGGGGCTTTGTACAACAATTAGGTTTTTAATAAATTCAGAAGGAGATCTTTACAAATGCTAACTGTACATTACAAAAGTAGCTTAATCAAAACAGCATTACATATTGAATAAAAAGTTCCGTTTAAAACACTTGCAGTAAATCGTAGAGTTTCGACTCTCATATGGACAAATATCTCACGCCAGTTTGTCAATTGTAATAAAGTTCTTGCTGCAGTTAATTTTTCGCATTCAAAAACTAAGTGTTCAGATGTTTCAAATTTCTTTTCACAGAAACTGCAAATCGGCGAGTCAGAGAAATTTTTCAGCCATCTTACTTGTTTTTCAACAAGACAGTTGAATGCTAGTCGATACAACAAATTTTGCTGTTGAGGTAAGAGCTTGTTTATTTTCCAAATATCTCCACAAAAGCGGGTTAATTCTTCCGTTGAACAATTGTATTTAATGACAGCTTTTCGTAAACGATTTTCAATAAAACTTTAGGGGAAAATTTCAGTGATTATGTACCAGTAGATTTCTTATGTTTTCATCTGATTATGTAACCTGAGCGAGGATTCTCTGTTGTAGAACATTCTCGTTCTGGACAACTTTAAGCTTTAAAGAATTTATTAAAATGAATAGTTCTTTCGACAAAGTTATCGAGTTCTCGTCAGATGAATTAAATCCGTCAAAAAGTTTTGCAGAAAGAATTTTTGAAATTATGTGTGGAAGGGAGATCCCGCCTCTAGCTGATGACTGGTATAGGACTTCGCTTCTAATTTCCATTTTCTGTCCAGCTTTCAAAAGGCTGTTAACGAGGTTCTGTATAATTCCCAAGCTTTTCATGGTCGTGTCTGTGTGTCGAGCATAGTAAAGTAATTTTGGAAGAATGAATGTTTCGATAATATTTTTCTTGGCTTTCAGTGTTTTCGCTCGAGAAATAAAACGACTGTAGATGGCTATTTGTGTTTTGAGGAGACCAAGAAGATTCGGCTGATTTGTCAGCGTGGAATACTATACCAAGGATTTTTGTTGATCGCACAGTTTTATAAAAGGGAATATTGTTAGTAGATAGGATTTCGTTTTTTTTACATTAATTTCTAGCTGGGTTTGATCACAAAAATCTTTCACAGTATCAAAGAGCGCTTCAATCGATGATTTATGAACTAGGCATGTGATGTCATCAGCATAAGCAACAGTTTTGGCATTTACGAAACCTTTGATGTGAGTTGAGTTGTCAACAGAACAAAGTAACGGCTCAATAGCAAGAATAAAAAGCAAAGCTGATAGATGACACCCTTGTCTTACTCCACGTTCGAGAACAATTGTCTGGGAGAGGTAGCCGTTGATTTCAATAATTGCATTGGTTTGCTTATATATTGTTCTGATTGCAGACTTTGTAAAATTATCTACACCTATTCTATCGAGAAGAGCGAATATATAATCCCTATCTACTTTGTCGAAAGCTTTCGAGAAGTCTAGATTTACGATGCATTTACTGTTATTCATTTGTTTGTGGGCTTTGCGTACCTTCATCAGCGCTGTATTAGTTTGTCGTTTGTTTAGGTAGGCGTGTTGATGTTGACCAATTACTTCTTCGAGGTTTTTGATTGGCCTGTTAGCCAAAATATGCGACAGAATTTTTAAGTCAGTGTTCAGCAGGCTTATGGGTCTGAATTCTTCTACTGTTCTGGGTTTTTCGGTTTTTGGAAGGAGTTTCAATATTGCAATTTGTTGGTTGTCTGGAAATCTATTGTTGTTCACTACATTGTTGAAAACTTTTTTCAATATGGGAGCCATTTCTCGTTTAAATACTTTATAAAAGTTAGAAGTAATACCGTCTGACCCTGGTGAGCTATCTGCGTTTAGTTTGTCGCTTGCTTTTTTCACTTCGTCTAAGGTGATTTCGTTTTCTGTTGTCATTTCAGTTTCTTGCTCCTGCAGTTGATCAAGCAAGCTTTCAAATGACGATTTCTTTTTGTTTTTATACAGCTTTGAGAAATGATTTTCAAATATTTTAATGATCTCTTCTTGATTACTTCTTACACTGTCACCAACTTTCTATGATGTAATACTATCTGTGCTGTTTTTAGTCTCGACCATGTTTTGAGATCTCTGGCATTACCAATTTCACAGGATTGCATCAATTTTTTAAAGTGTTTAAAGCTCAGTCGTTGTTTGTTATTCTCGTGTTCGTTGATTTGGGATATTGTTGCATTGTATTGATTCAAAAAGGCTTGGTCTGATTTACATTGCTGAATTTTTTCTCTTAGTTCCTTTTCTTCACGTAAGCTGCCTTTCATTGAACATATCACTCGGGATTTGTTTATCGCTAAGGCTTGGCATACATCACGTATATGACACATCAACTCTTCATATGTGTCCTCAATCGGATAAAGATCACCAAATTGTTTCAGTTCTTCTCTGATAGTTTTTATTTTCTTTTAGTATAGTGTCATTCAATTTCCAAAAGCTCTGACCACGTTCTTTTTCTTCAATTTTGTTGCTTAGCTCCAAAAGCATGTGATCTGAGAGATTATTTTTATGTATTTTCATGTTACTGTAATTGAGATGATTAGCAAAGAAATAATCTATGCGCGAGAAAGATGATCTCTTATCATAATGTGTGAAGTCTTGGACGTCTAGTTCAAATGCTATATCAAAAAGGAGCGTTTTCTCAATGACCGGCTTCAGCTTAGCGAATCGCTTTATTCTGTCATCTTCACTTCTAAGAGCATTTGAGGTGTTTCTTGGATCATGGTTAAAAGCAATGAAATCTCCTGTTAAAACTACAAATCTTCCAGGTTCAATTTTAGTGAGGCTTGAATTTAATTGTCTGAGCTTTGTTGTGTAATCGTTTGGATTTAAATACGTATTGATTAAGACAAAGTTTAAATTTGGAAACGTTACTGCTGAATGATCTCTTGCTTGAAATCTTCGTTCGTTGGTCTTGATTTCTTCGCTCCCAATTGTTATTAAACCGCCACTGCTGTTTATTGCCGGTACTAGATGGTAGCTCAATTTGTACTGTTCAAGAATTGCTTCATGTGAGCGAGGTAGAGCGAGGATTTTCGTTTCTTGAACACATAGAAAAAAATAGGTTCCTCGAGCTAGATGGTAGCACTTTTCAATTATCGAGAACTTTTTCGGGCTCTTAATGCCACAGGAATTCAAGCTGAAAATTTTCTGCTCTATCATTTGCTTTTGTTGTTCAATTCGTTTTTCTTTCTACGCCAATCAGTGTTCAGAAAATGTCTTGGTATTTCAGTGCTCTGTTGCTTTCGTTGATGGTTCTGTGTTTGTTTGTTGACTGTTCTGTTTTGTTCCAAAACAACACCTTTGAGAGGCTCAACGTTTGATGAATTAAGCCTTTTTGGAGAGTTTGATTTCATAATGTCGTTGCTTTGTTTTTCAATTGAAATTTGGTTAGACGAAGAATCAATTTGTTCTGTGGTTTGTGTGCTTTCTGTTGCTTTGGTACACATTTCAGGGCTTTCTGTTGATCCGCTACAAATTTGTTCTACAAACGTTTCTTGAATTTCTTCTTGGTCTATAGTTAGATTGCCAAAAGAGTCTTGATCAAGCATTTCTTGTTCTTGAGTGTTGTCAGGATTTGTTTCTTGTGTTTTCAGATGGATATTTTGCTGTTCTGTGCTTACATTTTGACGGTTTTGCACTTTAATTTGGTGCATTTCTTTTTGCCATAGGAAACACCAGTCTTTATGGTGTCCGATATATTGGCGGCTGTTTTCTTCGCAAAAACTACAGCTATGAAGCGCGGGAACATGGAATTTGATTTCTAGGCCATTCCAGTCTTTGAACTCGGCAATTTTGTTCTCATAGGACCATTTTCTTAGCTTCTCTTCATTAGCATTGTGGACAGTAACAATTAAATTTGCATATCCGTCGAAAATAAAGTCCCCATCAATATTTACCTTCAGGCGATTGATTGTCGGGTTGTGCTCTATTCCTTCTGGGAGTTCGATCAATTTAAGAGTTTCGGTATCCGAACAAACGTAAGGAAGATTTACAAATTTAATGTTGTATCTTCTGGGGTAGAAACTTCTTTCTTTGTTGAGGATATGCTTACCCATTGGAAATAGTTTTTGCCTAGTAAGTTGAGGCCTCGCGATCTGATCGAATGATATTGCGTTCTAACGGTTGGAGGAGAAGTAACTGTCAGTGTGTGCAGTGTTTTTTCTCTTATCTGCGCGAATGTTCTGCTAATGGTTATTTGAGATCGTACTTCTTGTGGGAACTCTTTCAGAATAGATTTCGCACATTGAATGTAAGCATCGTTCAAAGCTCCTGTGTTTGCAAGCATCGATTTAGTGAATGGAGGAATAATTTGCATGATTTGGAAGTCGTTGGAAGCTGTTACTTTTGAAAGGCCGTCTTGGATCGCAGAGGACTACATGTTTCGATTTTCGCTTGCGGTTGGGGCTATTATTGAAGGGAAAGTGTTCTCCCCCATTGGGGAAAACAACTTAAAAACTTGTAAACGAATAAAAGGGAGATCTCTAACTTAAACAACTTAAAAAGCTAGAGTTGATGAGGCGTGTATTTAAAAGAGCTTTTAAAGAGCGAAGGCTAAGAGCAAAAAGGTAAGAGAAAAGTCAGGATTTTAAATCTTAAGCAACTTTTAGTGAAAAATCTCTTTAAAAAAGACTCACTCCCAAAGGACGTTCCTGCACAAAGTGGAGTACTTGCTTGTGGCTTTCCTATCACACTTTGAGGTACTGATCCGAAACTGGCATTAATAGCGGTTTAATCATCATGCACAACAATTAGGCTATGGCTTCATGCTTCATGGCTGTAGTCACAGGTCGATTGAAGAAGGGACCTTTAACTTTAGCTGGAGTGCGGACGCCAAACAAAGTGAGTGTGGTACCTGTCTCATCACCCAGTCATTGATCAACAAAAACCAGACGAGAAGAATCACTAAAGCTGCCTCGAAGTTTAAGAGAATTTCCTTGAACGAGTCGCTTCTTACGTGACCAGATCTCTTGTGAAATCTTGGAATACTGCTCTAATTTCGACAATACAAAGATGCAGTAACGGCAAAAGAGCCAATTCTCATTCAAATATAAATAAATCGAGCAACTGACAACAGACAGCAACATCATGAAGCATATGGTTCCATTGCCATAATTTTCCACATTGACGACTTCATTCAGATGTTCACATAAGCAGAAGAAAGCTCGAAAGGCAGCAGAACTCCAAACAGGTTCTCAAAACAGGTAGTCTCAACCTCAACGTTTATTAGCGACGACACTGATGTCTTGAAAAAAAAGAAAACATTGAATTCCAAAATGTTACACACCTTAAAAGTGTCAACAAAATGGCAATGTACAAATTCTAAAATACATAAAACAATAAGAATATATTTTATTTACAACGTTTGGAATACTAAAAACATTTAAAAAATATATTGGATAATAAGGAAATTAAAAACATGAAAACTTAAAAAAGGCCCCTCAACAAATCTCTGTACTCCAATGCCTTTGGGTCCTTCAGATATTCCTTGAAATAGAATTCTTTCAAAAAATCTTTGACGTTTTTAACCTTATCGAGTTTTTGTCTTTGTTCATATGGAAATTCATTGTACAATTTCATGGCTTGCAGCATCAATGATTTATCGAGGAATTCCGAATTACTTTTCATAGCCGGATAAATTTTTCCCGTTCTCGCATTCTGTTTACAATTGGAAGTTTGCAATACATTGTTGTTACTAAAAGCTGGTAATTGTTTCCTAACATATTTCAAGAAAATTACCATACATCGATATTTGAGAAGGAATTCAACAGGCATGATTCTGTTTTTTATAGCTGCGAAGCTGTAAGCTGAGCGTAGCTATATTGCGGTGCTCTTGATTTTTTTTTGTTTCGTCGTCTGACGCTTCCTTTTCGTTTTACATTTGTTCTAGAACATTCTGTCTCGTCACTGCTTAAATGGCTTTTTCGCGCTTGATTTCACGCTTTCTGCGTGACCTAAATTGCGGTTATTCAGAAACAGAATCTGTTCCTAAAACAAATTTGATTGTAAGAAAACAGATTGTATGGTCCGACAGCCGAGTGGTTAAGGCGACTGGCTGTTAATCCGGAGATTGCCGGTTCGAGACGCGACAGGGGAAAATTTTTTGCACCCAAAAACAACCTCCTTTGAAATAAACTTGTAAGTTTTATAAGTGGCGGCGATAACTATTATCAACTCACTTCTGTATCTTTTTCCATCTGTATTTTACGGCACGCAAGTCTATTTCGCAGCTATTCCGGCAGTCTGCCGGCTATGTTTATTTTTAAATCAGTCGAGCGATCATACTTTTTTCTTTTGAAACACACTTTTATTCCCCAATTAAGTTGTTTTTCTAAAGTTCGTGCTTTTTTTGATGGAGCAAACACGATATATTCTGTCTTCTTATTGTTCATCATTAATTGATGTGATTGGAAGTAATAACATAGTTTTTCAATATTTTTTTCCAAATAACTTCTGGCTATATTTTCATTAGTATGAGAAGAATAGAGAGTATAGCCAGAAGTTATTTGGAAAAAAATATTGAAAAACTATGTTATTACTTCCAATCACATCAATTAATGATGAACAATAAGAAGACAGAATATATCGTGTTTGCTCCATCAAAAAAAGCACGAACTCCGTCTTATCTCAATGTTAACGATGTGAACATAGGAGAATCGTCGTCGGTAAGATATCTAGGAATAATATTAGACGACAAATTAAACTAAAAACATGACAAGCTTTCTACTGGACGTATTCACTACAGTTAATCAGGCACCGTGGATATTAGTTAGAAACTGGCAGCAATAGTCAGATATGCTGCTGTTCGTCAAATGGATGCTGAATTATGAGGCCAGTAACATCACACAAAGGAAGATTGTCTATGGTCGCATCATTGTTTGACCTGATACGAATAATCTCACCTCTGAAATTGGCATCCGATATATACTTCAAAGATTCATCAATGAAGAACGCAACTGGGCTCATTTCGTATCAGCAGATCATATGATTAACTTAGATAATTGGTAACTAAGCGTACAATTGAAATTTCCCAATGCTTGGTCCCAAGCAAAAATGAACTCTCGAATTCCACATTCACTGATGCTTGCTCAGCCAGATGAAGACACAGACCTGCGCCACTCAATCCTTTTCAAGAGCCAGGCGTGGATCCACTGAGATTTCCAACCTGGTCACGGCTTGTTTGGTCAATCAGAATTGTGTTCCGCGCATTACGAAAAATGAAATCAACCGAAAAATGGACTGCTCCAGTCGCCGAAGAAAACTTTTTGGCAGACAAGAATCACGCACAAAATTTGCTTCTGAAGATCTCAAAAGCTTTTCTAAAAGACAAAATTGCAAAACTCATAAACAAATCAGGAGTGCTCTTTTAAAAAAACATCCCTTGATCCTCAATAGAAAGTGAAGAAAAGGAAAGCAATTGACTGAAAAGCCACGTCATAACTGGTCAGCATGGAATTGAGCATGCCCGTGCTCATATTTATGGATTTTTATGAAGGCTACGCTGTGCACTGAGAAGTTTGCACAAATACTGCTTTATCTGCAGACGTTTGCGTGCAGACACTGAGACATAAAATGGTATCTATCAGCCTTCAGGTTTCCAGACTCTTCTAAATTATGCCCATTTGTTAACAAAGGGGTTTATTTGTTTGTTCCCTACAAAATTCAAAGGCCAAAAGCCCCGTCAGAAATCAACTAGGTGTGGTTGTTTACTTGCCCTTTCACAAAGGCAGTGCGCAACGGACCTCGAAATTTTTGGGACCTCGCAACGGACCTCTTATGGACATTCGTTGTTCTGAAATTTCCTTAGTAAATCTTGAACAGAGCATTGATGCAGCGTTTGATAACCTGGATGAACAACTTACACTAGTTGTAAATAGAAATGCCAATTACAAGGAATGGAAAACTCCCAAAATCCCTGGATAACAAATGCAGTAAAAAACTGCGTAGCTAAGAAGGCAGTTTTCCCGCCTTTTCCAAAGATTCAGAGCACCTGCTGATGAACAGCGCTTCAAACATTACCGTGCTGTGGTGAATAAACTAGTTAAAGCATCCAAGAAGCAATACTATGGGGCCTTCTTAAGAAACTTCAACAATTCTCGAAAGTTTTTTCGAGAGTTAAATGCTTTGTGTGGTAGAGAAAAAAGGCAAAGCAATATTGTTTTACTAGACCAAAATACTTTGCTGAGCGAACTGGAACACGTCGTTAAAGCTCTGAATTCTAAATTTGTGAGTTTGGCTTTACCTCGTAACGACAAGGTTTCGACAATTGTCTGAGATATTGCGGAAATTGAACAAGCTTCTTTCTTCATCCTCTAGGTATGGTAGAGCTTGAACGTTATGTAACTGAATTGAAAGATGGTAAATCGTCAGGCCTCGATGGACTCTGCCGAAATTGTGAAGTATAGTCTTCCAGTTCTCCGAGAACCCCTTCTGTATATGTTCAATCGCTCTGTTATACTCTATCTTATTGAATAGTTTAGGATTCGCGTTGCGATACTTTATCTCAAGAATGTGTTAGGAATTGCAAAGCGAATACACAACTAATTGTGTATTACGAATTCTGATTATTGGAAACGCGGTGCGAATCCGTTGCTAAGTTTAGCTTAGAATTATGAAGAGCGTTTGTAGAGTAACTTGAATTCAGACTGACTAAATGAAATTATGATTGCTAATAATAAACTAGTATGAACAAAATATGAAATAATTTAGTAGACTAACGGGAATATTAATATAGGTGAATAAATAGAAGTCGTAACTTTTAGTTATAAAACACATGATATAATTATAGATATAGAGGGTAAATAATTTAGTACACATAAAGGTTTCGATATATATTTAGGTATCCATACGTATCACATTTCCCTCGTGACAAAAAAAATTTTAATGTATTTACAATTTTTTAGAATCAACACAAAACATGCAAATGAGTGGGATGAACATAACTTAACTCAAAATGTAGAGGTACTACAAATGTTAAATAATTTTGGAATCATAATGCGAATACGCGTCAAATTCTCAACATGTAAACTGAATACACTATACTGAATAATTGAAATGCACACACAGGAATAAATGGATTCGCAGGGCGAATACTGGAATAAATTAAAGACTAACAATTGAAGAGCAACTGTAATAAATGAAAAGCAAGGTTAACATTAAAATTGGATCAAAGGGGCGGGAACAAGACTAAATAAGTGATTGTAGTTTATGACAGTTTTGCTGAGTTTTTTAACTTAAATTTCATTCTCTGCATCCCAAACCGACATTTCCCGTTCTTGCTCATATTCGAAATTTCTAATTCTGGGGTCCGGTGGTGAAACTTGCCCCAATTGTAAGTCGGGTCGGGGTGGTGACGGGATTCTTGATTGTTCAGCAGTTTGGATAAGAGCTACTACCGAATCTGTTTGTTTTGATATTTTCTTATCTTTTTTATTCTTTCGCTTCTTTGGTTGAGCTGAACTTGATGAAGCCAGGGAACTTGTTGGGGAAATATCTGCATCTGTGAAGCCATAAAATCGGGGTCGATTGCGCTTGCGGCCTTTTGTTTGGTCGTCCTGTGCCTATGCGGGGGGTACTTGTGATGCAGGTGCAGGTGGAGCCGGTACAATCGAAATTAGGGGTTGGTCTTGAGCTGGTTCATTTTCGTGCATATTATGGCGTCTTTTGAGCTGCGGTTTTGTCGGTTTGCGTACCGTTAGTGCACGCGATACATTCGAATTTACAGTTGATACTACCGATGTAGTGTCCCGTTGGCGGTGTCTGGTTTTTATTTCGCCCCTCTTCTGTTTCTTAAGATCGTTACTATGTTTCGCGATCTTAAATTCTGTGGTCTTTTCGTAGGGAGCAGGGCGTCGTTGAGCGTATACCCACAAATTGGTGGATCTTTCAGCTTTGGTCCCAAATTTTGCGAGATCACTATCTCGAACCTTTACTGGGGCTCTGCCAGGCTCGTTGATGATCGTCGTTGTTGGTGACGACTTTGTAACGAAAGATCCAGGCTTTAGTACTTCGTACAGACCCGTTAACTGTCGTTTTGCTCGTTTCTTTTGTGGTAGTTTTCGGGCCAGTTTGACTTTAAGGGACTGTTCTGTCCTCGGTATAGGATCCGTAATTTGCGGATTGGTAATGAAACGGGACTCTTTGTTGTCTGATTCCCGATAGCGCTGGCCTGCATCTAAAGAGGTCTGACACATCTTTTGCTCAATTTCGATGTCGCTTCTGTTGGCACTGATCCATCCATTTTCGTCCAGCAAGTCCTCCGCAGAAACTGTTTCAGCATCTAAATAGTGATTAACAATTTTTTCATAAGTTAGATTTTGACTTGATGGAAGTGTGCTAATATTCCTTAAAGGAGTATTTGCAGGACGACCGAAATGAGCTTCAAAACGTGTTGTCTTTGTTGTTTTCTGTTTAGTTAATCGTAAATCAGAGACTATTTGTTTTATTGCTTTAGCTGTGGAAAATGTATCTTTATTTTCGGCTTTCATGCAAGATAAACGTCTTTTAATTGTTTGGATCATTCGCTCCACCAATCCAATAGCTCTATGATCACCGACCGGAGCGTCGAGAATGTCGATATTATTTTCGTTACAGTAGTTTGTAACTTGTTTACCTACAAGACAAGTTGCTTGGTCTAAGCGTATTGTTCGCTGGATTCCATGAGTATATGCATAATCACGAAGAAATTTTACTACATTTACCCCGTTAGCATTGTCGAATATTCTAACTGTTGGATATTTTGAATAACGGTCAATACATGTTAAGAAATTAATGTCTTTATCTTTATCATTAATTATTGGACCCCCAAAATCAATCTGTATTTCTTCGTTTGGTTCTTGACAAGCTTTGTGTGGGTGCCATTTAGACTTTGGTATGATAGGTTTCAGATTCTTACCAATATCTGTACACGGGGACGCAATCAGATATTTTTGCTAAAATTTCCCTATGCATGTAGGGCCACCATGCATATTGAGAGAGAGAGAGAGAGAGAGAGAGAGAGAGATCATCCCCCAACTACCCGGGTGCGTCATGTGGATGGATTCGAGCACCGCCTCCTTAATTGAGTTTGGAATGGCCACGCGTTGATCAACACACAGACACCCAGATTTCACATGTAAGTCCTTCCAAAAGGAGTGGATGTACGTGCTCACTTCTTTACAACAGGCCTCATCATCCTGTAGTACACAATCGCGGATCTCTTTCAACACCGCGTCTTTACTAGTGAGGACCGCCAGGAAGGATTTGGTGAAGAGCTGGTTGAGGTTATCTTCAAATACCTCTTCCCGGGATAGCTCGATGTCATATTCCTCGGGTGATGATGATGCTTGGGTGTTGCTGGGTCCGGCTCTTGTAGATGAGATGGGGGTAGATTGGGTACGGAATGTCACTCTTGGGGTTTGTGGTGAAGTAGGTGGATTATTTTGTGGTGCCTCTTTTGCTGACATTTTGATGTGGAGTATTTGCTGTGTGGAGTTAGCTATCAAATGGCAATTAGAATTTTGCGACTGGATTCGCGATGCGAGTGTGGTATCAGATTTAAGCAATTGATTTGCACGGCAATTAAAGTTAGAAATGAATTCAGAATTGTAATTGTTTACTTGTGCTCGAGGAATGAATGGATTAATTGAGGCATTTGAATTATTCGTGCTAATTTTAGCAGGTTTGCAAAAGTGGACGCGCGTCGTGTGTACTTGTTGCTTATAATTACTGGTTATGTGCCGCTTTTGGAAAGGAATTTTATTCGCGTGACTAAATAAAGATGTAATTGCGTCGCGGATACGGGAAATTGTTGCTACCATGAATTCCTCATCGTATTGATTGACACTTTTAGCGTTTTGATTTGGTTGTCGCGAAATATAATCAACTAAGCCCATTCTGGTACCAGGAATATGTTCGATGTTAAAATCAAATGGTAACAAACGGTCAATCCATCGTGTTAATCTACTGTTGTAGGATTTATTAGAACGGTGTGATTTTAAGACTGAAAGAAGTGCTCTGTGATCTGTTAAAACTGTGAAAGTTTTCCCAAATAGATAATATTTAAAATATTCATTGGCCCAAACCACCCCAAGTAATTCGAGTTCATTTACACTATAGCGTTCTTCATTGCTATTAAGAAAACGAGATGCAAAAGCTACTGTTTTCCACCCTTCACAATCTAATTGTTCAAGCGCAGCGCGTAAGCCTTGGCGGGATGCGTCGCATTTGATGCGCGTTTCCAGTGTTGGGTTAAAATGAGTATTTTCTGTAGCGTTTGCAATAACAGTTTTGATGTGTTCAAAATGTAATTGATGATTCTCATTCCAAATAAATTTTTCGTTTTTCTTTAATAAGGGCCGAAGAGGGTGGCATATTTTGGCAAGATTAGGTATAAATTTGCTTAAATGATGAACGCTACCTAAGAATGACCGTAATTGTTTCAATGTTTTTGGAGCTTTGATTTCCGCAATTGCCGCTGTTTTAGATTCTATAGGTTTAACACCACTTTGTGAGAATGTGAAGCCAAGCCAATTTGATGTTTTGCGAAGTGACATTTGCTTAAATTAATTCTAAGGTTATCCGCTTCAAGTTTTTGGAGACATTTGTACACATATTTGAGGTGCGATTCCTGGGTGCCTTTGCTAACTACAATTATGTCATCCAGAAAACAGTATGTGTTAGTCAGCTTAACCAATGTGTAATCCATTGCCTTTTGAAACTCGGCCGGCATATCCGTAAGGCCATAAAATCCCGTTTTAAAACGATACGTACCTGTTGCTTCGCCGCAAATGATAATAAAATTACAATGACGTGCGGTATCCGCATGCAGCTTTAGTTGGCTATAGGCATATTTTAGCTCGATTGTTGAAAAATAGACATTTTCTCCCAGATTTGAATTATTAATATGTTGTGAAATTGAATCGATAAGACTATCTATATTTGGCATTTGATACTTGTTTTTGTGGATCGCTATATTTAATATTTTCGAATCAAGAGCTAATTTTACAGATTTGTCCTTTTTGACCGTAAATACAATGGGAGAAATGAAGTTTTTATCCGAACATTCTTGTAGTTTTTCAATGTGTCCTTGTTCAGAAAGTTTCTTTAGCTCAGCGGATACTTTGTCTAATAAGTTTATAGGAACACGGCGACCTTTTTGGTGTGATGGAGTATAATGTTTGTGGAATTTTGAACGAACTGTATGTACTTTGGACTTACCAATTCTGGAGATTAGGTCAGGATAATCAATAGCAATCTGTTTTTTGATTGGGCAATATTCTTGATCTACCTGATTGATTGTTATATGATTATTTGATTGATGTATTGAGAGTCCAAGAGCTTGAAAGAGTCCACAAATCTCTACCCAATAGAGAACGGTGTCCATCCGCCACTACTTGAATTTCTATCGGATTCGCGTACCAATTGCTGCTTTGAATTGAAGTTTGGAGAATGCCCACCGTATGAATAGGCTCATTTGAAAATGTTTTCAATTGTTTAGGATTCGCTTCGCGTATCCCCTTCGATTTTGGGTCATGGGAAATGATTGAGTTCGCCAAGGATTCATTTATTATTGTGCATACGCTGCCCGAATCCACCAAAACATTTGTTGATGTATTGCCGAAAATTACAGGAAGATTGATTGCGTCCACCGAAGTTGTGGAATCTGTTGAAGATACTACTGCTACACAATTATCTTCATCTGAAGAATAGTTTGACTCCAAATCAGGATCAAAATTGGCCGAAATTTGATTGACATCTTCATTTTGATCATCTTTTTCTACGTTATTGACCCGCGGCTTAGGTTTTGGGTACGAATTGGGATCTTTAGGTTTGCGACAAACCTTTGCGAAGTGGTTTTCAATACCACAGTTATTGCATCTTTTTCCCCGAGCGGGACATTTATTACGGTGGTCGGAGGTCCAACTAGATCCACAGAAATGACAGGTTGTAGGCTTTTTCCGTGCTGTTGTATTCATATTGGAGAAAGGGGTAGCATTCGCGATGCGCATCCGTTGTACTTGGTTAACAGTTGAATGTGATTCGGTTTTACTTGCATTCATTTTTAGTTGGTTGAGCGTACCCATCTCGATATTAATCGCTATTGCCAATGCTTTTTCCGGGTCTACTGTTTCTTTGAGAAGCTCCGTTTGAATGTCTTCATTTTGCATATTCGCGATAAAGACGTCCCGGATCATAGTGTCTCCTTTATCTCCTAGATCACAGTTTTCCGAAAGTTCTTTGAGATGTCCATAGCTCTTCTCAATAGGTTCTCCCTTTTGCTGTTTTCGTGTGAGGAAGAGGTATCTATCGAAGGTTAAAATTATGGATCCGAATGAAAGTTGTATTTAGAACATCCCAAAGATCCTTCGTTGAGATTGTTTCGAGGTTGACGGTCGAATTCTTTGAGTTGAATACGCGCCGCCCTTCCATGCCTAAGCTCAAGTACATCAAAGAAGATGCTTTCCGATCACATAACTTCCACGGTTTGTCACCGCAAAGTATGCCGACTGTTATAACACGTTGACATTGATTTTTCCACGCTGTTTTTGCCTGCTCATTGCGGGTACGTCGATCTCGCTCTGATTGTGCCGTCGGGTTGTCAACTGCATCCTCATATGCTGGTTCAGGAGGTAAGAGAACATGTTCTGGAGGGTCCACGAAGAGAAGGTCCACTTCAATTCCTTCTCGGGCGAGGATTGCGAGTTTCAATTGTATTCTCCAAAACTCCCAGCGAATTGGGGGTTCGAGTGTCGCCTTTTCCCAAAAGGGTTGAATTCCAAGTGGGGATTTGCCGCTGTCCTTTGTCGCTGACTGCGCCATGTTATACTCTATCTTATTGAATAGTTTAGGATTCGCGTTGCGAATACTTTATCTCAAGAATGTGTTAGGAATTGCACAGCGAATACACAACTAATTGTGTATTACGAATTCTGATTATTGGAAACGCGGTGCGAATCCGTTGCTAAGTTTAGCTTAGAATTATGAAGAGCGTTTGTAGAGTAACTTGAATTCAGACTGACTAAATGAAATTATGATTGCTAATAATAAACTAGTATGAACAAAATATGAAATAATTTAGTAGACTAACGGGAATATTAATATAGGTGAATAAATAGAAGTCATAACTTTTAGTTATAAAACACATGATATAATTATAGATATAGAGGGTAAATAATTTAGTACACATAAAGGTTTCGATATATATTTAGGTATCCATACGTATCACAAGCTCCTTGAGTGAAGGCGTTTTTCCAGAATCCCCCATGAGAGCTAAAGTTTTCCCATTGCATAAAAAAGGCTCAAAAATGAATATTGACAACTACCGCTCAATTTCTTTACTCTCTGTACTAAGTAAATTGCTTGAGAAAGTCGTTTACGCAAGACTTGAATGTTTCTTCTTGAAATTCAACATTTTCTACCCGAAGCAATTCGGCTTTTGATCAAAATACTCAACTATCCACGCCTTAGCCCATATCACCGAAACGCTCCGTGAAAACCCAGGTATTTAATATGTTTCCATTCTCCTGGACTTGCGTAAAGCCTTTGATACTGTGAATCACACACGTCTTTTTATCAAAATTGGAGATTTATGGCGTTCGTGGTGTTTCATTAGATTGGTTCAAATCCTATTTATCAAAAAATCACAGTGCGCAGAACTTTCTTCAATCCGATCTCCCTTTTTAACAGGACCGCTTCTATTCCTTATCTATGTAAATGATCTACCCATTGTTTCTTCCTTTTTGGACACCTACTTGTTTGCAGATGATACAAATTGTCTTCATACCTGTGATGATGGTGAAAAATCAAAGCTAAACAATGAACTGGACAAATTGTTTGAGTGGATCTAAAAACATGAACTTTCACTGAAAATTTCGAAAACTCAAGTTCTGCAAATTCATGGAAAAAATGATCGCACTTTAGAATTAGACGGTGAATTGTTGTTTAAACAGCCGCTCGTTGTTTAACTCGGAATAAAGATAGATGAGAGGTTCAATTTTACAAGCCATATTCAGGATATTGTAAAAAAAAGTTTCTAATCAGATTTTCATTCTGTCGCGTTTGCGACACCTTGTGAGTCGTGACGTTGTAATACGGTATTACAATGTTTACATCAAACCTTTCATACAATATGGTGTATTGATATACGGTTGCACTTCGCGCATTCGTTTACTTCCAATTTACTTGCAACAAATGAAACTACTCAGGCTAATTTTCTTCAAAAGCTCAAGGTATCAATCCAGTTCACTTTTCGAAGATTCAGGAAAACAAAACATCTATGATATTTATACGTTTGAATTGTTAAAATTCTCCCTTTTTTCGGTCAAGCAATTGCAACCGACTTGCTAACTAAACCATATCTTCAAAAGGTACCTGAAAACTTCCATCGCTAACCGAGCTACAACGTGTGGCTTGTATGAAGTTCCCGCAGCAAAATGTCTGAGTGTTGGGCATTCTCTAAGATATCGCGGAGCAAAATTACTCAATACCCTAGTCAAAAATGATGTCTTCATAGAATACCTTGATGTTTCAACAGCCGCGAGCAAAAATCAGTCCTTTAAAACTTTAGCTAAACTTCAGACTTCACTAAGGTTAAGTGATATCTGTTTCAATCTAGAAGTAGGTTAAGAAAAATAGGTAAAGAAGTCAAACGCGATCAATGCTCTGCACTTTTAACTCGGGTCCTTATAATAAAAGGTGATTCATCTTTTGGAGGGTCCCCTCTGATCCATCTCTAATTCTTCTAAACTGTTCACGTAATTTTAATATTATGAATCAGAGAAATTAATTCTTTCTTTCTTGTCTCAAAACGAGTATACCCTGATTTAATTGTGTCCCAGAACGGAAAAAGTTATGTACCAGTATATCAAGCCACGAGACTCAAGCTATTGTTCAAAAAGATTACAAGCCAGGCAATATATTTTTTTTAAGTTTTCGCAGCACATTAAATCCTCCTCTGGCACCACATTTCGGTGGGGTTTGGGTACGACTTATTCATTCGGTCAAATGATGTTTGATTGTTGTTATCTGAAAACTAAAGTTAACGCAATCTGTCTTCCAAACAGTAGTGACAGAAGCCGAAGCCTTCCGCAGTTCGCACAATGACTCATGTGTTGGAAAAAGCCTCGCTGAGGAGGGACCACTGACGCCAGTAGTAAGAAACCAGTACACCTGAACTCACTTTTTGGCTGATTTTACCCAAACATGTTCGATCATGCGCGCGGATGAAAAGTTCTTGGCAATTATTCCCTTTTAGTTTAGGATTGTTGCCTGAGAATTTAAAACACTTACCTGAAATCTAATTAAATGTGGCAGTGTGGAAGTTTATACGGAAAATTAACACACTGTGGAGAATACTGTTTGTATATCCGACAAATGACTAAGGGCTATAAAACCAGTCTAAATTTGACAAGAACACTTTTGCGCAGAAATCTGGGCGTCTAATGTGAATAAACTATATATTGGTATTGCGAATGCAGGCTTAATTCCTGCTTACGCAATTTTGAAGAACACAGATTTATAGGTTTATAATCAAGCGTTTACATTGTGGAGAATATTGTTTGTATACAAATGTCTGATGGCTTTAGATCCAGTAAAAACTTTTGCGTAGAAATATCTGGGCTCCTAATGTGAATAAACTATATATTGGTATTGCACATGCGAATTACAATGTGACTACATGTGAAACGTCTGTGTAGGAAGCGATCAACTTTCTGATGAAATTATTACCTAAGGGCTATTTTTAGAACACGAACTCAAACTCGAACTCGTCTGGCTCAGACTGTTAGACTTCCCTTTCATTTATTACACAATAAGCCATATGATTCAGACGTATTACGTTTTGACGAAATTCGTATCCGAAAACAACAAGTTCGAACACGATAAAGGAAGTAATTGATTCTTCAATAAAATTTATTTAAAAAAGGAACCAAAAAGCATTCTGAAAGATAATAATTTACTGAAACTTTGACCTCATCAACTGTTGTTTTGTCCAGCAAAGACCAATTGACAGGGAAGACAATCTTCGATTAGAAAGAAAACAAGTTGAGAGTAACTTCTACTCCCCGCAATTTAAATCAGGTTAATTCATCATTTGAAAAGAAATCTTAGTTTGAAGTTATACTAAAAAGTTAGGTCCTTGAGGAATCCGAAAAGTATAGAAACATTTTGTTTTTAGTTTTGAAGGATCTATCAGAAAAACGAGTAGTGTCAAGAAGAACATTTGGGTGTAACAACATCTTGTCACCTTAGTTGCAGAGAATACAAATACACAAAAGACGGAAAAAACCTTGTTTGAATTCCGAGCGCTTCAAAAACAAATTGGCATAAGGAAGCAAAAAAGAACATCTGGAAACCAGAGGAACAGCATTTTGTTTGTCTATCATCAGAGTGCATCAAGAAACCCTAAGCAAGAGGAGTGGTTCAAAACAGAAAACTGGTGCAAAGTAAGTTAAAAAAATTCTTTTGTCTTCATGTAGCTCCTCCATCATTTCAACCTATATAACTCATCCACGGATCAAAACAAGGTAGTCGGAAAACATCAATTTTGCTCACATAACATATGTATGAGTCATCAAAGGTCAATTGTACATCTTTTTTTTCCTCTTAATGTGCAAGTCCTAGAGAAAATTTTCTTAAGGAAAAGTTGTTCTATAAGTAAAAACTAACACAAATATACTTTAAAAAACATCACTTTTGCTCATATAACATATGTATGAGTCATCAAAGGTCAATTGTACATCATTTTTTTCCTCCTAATGTACAAGTCCTAGAGAAAATTTTCTTAAGGAAAAGTTGTCCCATTAGTGAAAACTAACACAAATGTACTTTAAAAAACTTCAATTTTGCTCACATAGCATATGTATGAGTCATCAAAGGTCAATTGTACATCATTTTTTCCTCTTAATGTACAAGTCCTAGAGAAAAATTTCTTAAGGAAAAGTTGTTCCATTAGTAAAAACTAACACAAAACTACTTTAAAAAACATCAATTTTGCTCACATAACATATGTATGAGTCATCAAAGGTCAATTGTACATCATTTTTTTTTCCTCTTAATGTACAAGTACTAGAGAAAAAATTCTTAAGGAAAAGTTGTTCCATTAGTGAAAACTAACATAAATATACTTTAAAAAAACATCAATTTTGCTCACATAACATATGTATGAGTCATCAAAGTTCAATTGTACATCATTTTTTTCCTCTTAATGTACAAGTCCTAGAGAAAAATTTCTTAAGGAAAAGTTGTTCCATTAGTAAAAACTAACATAAATATACTTTAAAAACATCACTTTTGCTCATATAACATATGTATGAGTCATCAAAGGTCAGTTGTACATCATTTTTTTCCTCTTAATGTACAAGTCCTAGAGGAAAAATTCTTAAGGAAAAGTTGTTCCATTAGTGAAAACTAACACAAAATTACTTTAAAAAACTTCAATTTTGCTCACATAACATATGTATGAGTCATCAAAGGTCAATTGTACATCATTTTTTTCCTCTTAATGTACAAGTCCTAGAGAAAAATTTCTTAAGGAAAAGTTGTTCCATTAGTAAAAACTAACACAAATGCACTTTAAAAAACATCACTTTTGCTCATATAACATATGTATGAGTCATCAAAGGTCAATTGTACATCATTTTTTTCCTCTTAATGTACAAGTCCTAGAGGAAAAATTCTTAAGGAAAAGTTGTTCCATTAATGAAAACTAACACAAAATTACTTTAAAAAACATCAATTTTACTCACATAACATATGTATGAGTCATCAAAGGTCAATTGTACATCATTTTTTTCCTCTTAATGTACAAGTCCTAGAGAAAAATTTCTTAAGGAAAAGTTGTTCCATTAGTCAAAACTAACACAAATGCACTTTAAAAAAAGTCACTTTTGCTCATATAACATATGTATGAGTCATCAAAGGTCAATTGTACATCATTTTTTTCCTCCTAATGTACAAGTCCTAGAGAAAATTTTCTTAAGGAAAAGTTGTCCCATTAGTGAAAACTAACACAAATGTACTTTAAAAAACTTCAATTTTGCTCACATAGCATATGTATGAGTCATCAAAGGTCAATTGTACATCATTTTTTCCTCTTAATGTACAAGTCCTAGAGAAAAATTTCTTAAGGAAAAGTTGTTCCATTAGTAAAAACTAACACAAAACTACTTTAAAAAACATCAATTTTGCTCACATAACATATGTATGAGTCATCAAAGGTCAATTGTACATCATTTTTTTTCCCTCTTAATGTACAAGTACTAGAGAAAAAATTCTTAAGGAAAAGTTGTTCCATTAGTGAAAACTAACATAAATATACTTTAAAAAACATCAATTTTGCTCACATAACATATGTATGAGTCATCAAAGTTCAATTGTACATCATTTTTTTCCTCTTAATGTACAAGTCCTAGAGAAAAATTTCTTAAGGAAAAGTTGTTCCATTAGTAAAAACTAACATAAATATACTTTAAAAACATCACTTTTGCTCATATAACATATGTATGAGTCATCAAAGGTCAGTTGTACATCATTTTTTTCCTCTTAATGTACAAGTCCTAGAGGAAAAATTCTTAAGGAAAAGTTGTTCCATTAGTGAAAACTAACACAAAATTACTTTAAAAAACATCAATTTTGCTCACATAACATATGTATGAGTCATCAAAGTTCAATTGTACATCATTTTTTTCCTCTTAATGTACAAGTCCTAGAGAAAAATTTCTTAAGGAAAAGTTGTTCCATTAGTAAAAACTAACATAAATATACTTTAAAAACATCACTTTTGCTCATATAACATATGTATGAGTCATCAAAGGTCAGTTATACATCATTTTTTTCCTCTTAATGTACAAGTCCTAGAGGAAAAATTCTTAAGGAAAAGTTGTTCCATTAGTGAAAACTAACACAAAATTACTTTAAAAAACTTCAATTTTGCTCACATAACATATGTATGAGTCATCAAAGGTCAATTGTACATCATTTTTTTCCTCTTAATGTACAAGTCCTAGAGAAAAATTTCTTAAGGAAAAGTTGTTCCATTAGTCAAAACTAACACAAATGCACTTTAAAAAAAGTCACTTTTGCTCATATAACATATGTATGGGTCATCAAAGGTCAATTGTACATCATTTTTTTCCTCTTAATGTACAAGTCCTAGAGAAAAATTTCTTAAGGAAAAGTTGTTCCATTAGTAAAAACTAACATAAATATACTTTAAAAACATCACTTTTGCTCATATAACATATGTATGAGTCATCAAAGGTCAGTTGTACATCATTTTTTTCCTCTTAATGTACAAGTCCTAGAGAAAAATTTCTTAAGGAAAAGTTGTTCCATTAGTAAAAACTAACACAAATGCACTTTAAAAAACATCACTTTTGCTCATATAACATATGTATGAGTCATCAAAGGTCAATTGTACATCATTTTTTTCCTCTTAATGTACAAGTCCTAGAGGAAAAATTCTTAAGGAAAAGTTGTTCCATTAATGAAAACTAACACAAAATTACTTTAAAAAACATCAATTTTACTCACATAACATATGTATGAGTCATCAAAGGTCAATTGTACATCATTTTTTTCCTCTTAATGTACAAGTCCTAGAGAAAAATTTCTTAAGGAAAAGTTGTTCCATTAGTCAAAACTAACACAAATGCACTTTAAAAAAAGTCACTTTTGCTCATATAACATATGTATGAGTCATCAAAGGTCAATTGTACATCATTTTTTTCCTCTTAATGTACAAGTCCTAGAGAAAAATTTCTTAAGGAAAAGTTGTCCCATTAGTAAAAACTAACACAAAACTACTTTAAAAAACATCGATTTTGCTCACATAACATATGTATGAGTCATCAAAGGTCAATTGTACATCATTTTTTTCCTCTTAATGTACAAGTCCTAGAGAAAAATTTCTTATGGAAAAGTTGTTCCATTAGTAAAAACTAACACAAAATTACTTTAAAAAACATCAATTTTGCTTTTATAACATATGTATGAGTCATCAAAGGTCAATTGTACATCATTTTTTTCCTCTTAATGTACAAGTCCTAGAGAAAAATTTCTTAAGGAAAAGTTGTTCCATTAGTAAAAACTAACACAAATGCACTTTAAAAAACATCACTTTTGCTCATATAACATATGTATGAGTCATCAAAGGTCAATTGTACATCATTTTTTTCCTCTTAATGTACAAGTCCTAGAGAAAAAATTCTTAAGGAAAAGTTGTTCCATTAATGAAAACTAACACAAAATTACTTTAAAAAACATCAATTTTACTCACATAACATATGTATGAGTCATCAAAGGTCAATTGTACATCATTTTTTTCCTCTTAATGTACAAGTCCTAGAGAAAAATTTCTTAAGGAAAAGTTGTTCCATTAGTCAAAACTAACACAAATGCACTTTAAAAAAAGTCACTTTTGCTCATATAACATATGTATGAGTCATCAAAGGTCAATTGTACATCATTTTTTTCCTCTTAATGTACAAGTCCTAGAGAAAAATTTCTTAAGGAAAAGTTGTCCCATTAGTAAAAACTAACACAAAACTACTTTAAAAAACATCGATTTTGCTCACATAACATATGTATGAGTCATCAAAGGTCAATTGTACATCATTTTTTTCCTCTTAATGTACAAGTCCTAGAGAAAAATTTCTTATGGAAAAGTTGTTCCATTAGTAAAAACTAACACAAAATTACTTTAAAAAACATCAATTTTGCTTTTATAACATATGTATGAGTCATCAAAGGTCAATTGTACATCATTTTTTTCCTCTTAATGTACAAGTCCTAGAGAAAAATTTCTTAAGGAAAAGTTGTTCCATTAGTAAAAACTAACACAAATGCACTTTAAAAAACATCACTTTTGCTCATATAACATATGTATGAGTCATCAAAGGTCAATTGTACATCATTTTTTTCCTCTTAATGTACAAGTCCTAGAGAAAAATTTCTTAAGGAAAAGTTGTCCCATTAGTGAAAACTAACTTAAATATACTTCAAAAAACATCAATTTTGCTCACATAACATATGTATGAGTCATCAAAGGTCAATTGTACATCATTTTTTTCCTCTTAATGTACAAGTCCTAGAGAAAAATTTCTTAAGGAAAAGTTGTCCCATTAGTAAAAACTAACACAAAACTACTTTAAAAAACATCGATTTTGCTTACATAACATATGTATGAGTCATCAAAGGTCAATTGTACATCATTTTTTTCTTCTTAATGTACAAGTCCTAGAGAAAAATTTCTTATGGAAAAGTTGTTCCATTAGTAAAAACTAACACAAAATTACTTTAAAAAACATCAATTTTGCTTTTATAACATATGTATGAGTCATCAAAGGTCAATTGTACATCATTTTTTTCCTCTTAATGTACAAGTCCTAGAGAAAAATTTCTTAAGGAAAAGTTGTTCCATTAGTAAAAACTAACACAAATGCACTTTAAAAAACATCACTTTTGCTCATATAACATATGTATGAGTCATCAAAGGTCAATTGTACATCATTTTTCCTCTTAATGTACAAGTCCTAGAGAAAAATTTCTTAAGGAAAAGTTGTCCCATTAGTGAAAACTAACTTAAATATACTTTAAAAACATCAATTTTGCTCACATAACATATGTATGAGTCATCAAAGGTCAATTGTACATCATTTTTTTCCTCTTAATGTACAAGTCCTATAGAAAAATTTCTTAAGGAAAAGTTGTTCCATTAGTGAAAACTAACACAAAACTACTTTGAAAAATATCAATTTTGCTCATATAACATATGTATGAGTCATCAAAGTTCAATTGTACATCATTTTTTTTCCTCTTAATTTACAAGTCCTAGAGAAAAATTTCTTAAGGAAAAGTTGTTCCATTAGTGAAAACTAACACAAAACTACTTTAAAAAACATCAATTTTGCTTTTATAACATATGTATGAGTCATCAAAGTTCAATTGTACATCATTTTTTTCCTCTTAATGTACAAGTCCTAGAGAAAAATTTCTTAAGGAAAAGTTGTTCCATTAGTGAAAACTAACACAAAACTACTTTAAAAAACATCAATTTTGCTTTTATAACATATGTATGAGTCATCAAAGTTCAATTGTACATCATTTTTTTTCCTCTTAATGTACAAGTCCTAGAGAAAAATTTCTTATAGAAAAGTTGTTCCATTAGTGAATACTAATACAAAACTACTTTAAAAAACATCAATTTTGCTCACATAACATATGTATGAGTCATCAAAGGTCAATTGGACATCATTTTTTTCCTCTTAATGTACAAGTCCTAGAGAAAAATTTCCTAAGGAAAAGTTGTCCCATTAGTGAAAACTGACACAAATATACTTTAAAAAAACATCAATTTTGCTCATATAACATATGTATGAGTCATCAAAGGTCAATTATACATCATTTTTTTCCTCTTAATGTACAAGTCCTAGAGAAAAATTTCTTAAGAAAAAGTTGTCCCATTAGTGAAAACTAACACAAAACTACTTTAAAAAACATCAATTTTGCTCACATAACATATGTATGAGTCATCAAAGGTCAATTTTACATTATTTCCCCCTCCTAATGTACAAATATATGAGTAATCGAAAGTCAACTGAAATTTTTAACGGAAATTGCCTTAGGTAAAAAAATTAAGCAGTTTTGAAATTTAAGTTTAAAAATTAAGTTGCCAAAAAGAATTCTCCAAATGCTTCTTTGTTTCATTTGTCTCTCTCTTCACATCTGTGAAAAAAATGGATTGACACCAAAACTTTCTTACTTTGAGGTATATATATAGCAAATATCGAAATAAACTTGTCATTGAATCAAAATTCCTCAATCATAGCAAAGATTTCTCGCTTAAACTTAATTTGCAGACCAAACGTCAGTCTACTTGATTAAAATAACGGTCTCAACAAGCACTAAAAACTCCCTAATAGTCCTATGAATGCATCGTTGGAGGTTTGCAAATCTTAATTGCATCAGAAATTTTCGACTAAATTCCGTTAGTGCTTTACAACATAACTAAATTTATCCAGAAATATTTCAAAAAAGTGTCAATGAGTCATCGTAGGTATAAAGTTCATAGTAAAGACATTTCTTGTAGGTAAAGTTTTTCTTTAAATCATCTAGGGATTTTAACAGAAAAAAGTTTTCAAAGTTCAGTAGAACCACTATGCGCATTTCTTAGCATATTTGTTTTGGATTTAAAATGAAATTCAATCTCCTTTATGTAAAACATACGAGTTGAGTTTTTGTAAGATAAGCGGTGAAATTCACTTTCACTTATATTTAAACAAAACAAAATTTTGTCCTGGAGGCTGTTCAATTGTTAATGTACGTTCAATTGCAATATGCGAATAAAAACGTACCAAAGAGTTCATCTATTTAAAATCAAAGAAAATTTCAGATAAAAGTTTGAACATTAGCAAAAGTTTCTTATCATTAACCACTCATGAATTTTTGTTAAGGTTGTTTTTTCGAAACCATCCTAAAATTTGTAATAAACGTTTCCAGCAGTCAATAGATGCAAATTAGTTTTTATTAGATGTCATAGACTATGACATAGTTTCTCTAATTTTGTTTTTGAATGAAAAACTAAAATAAAAACGTTCAGACCTTTTTGTTGAAGAAGCATTTATTTTGCTGATTCGATTGGCAGCATCAAAGAAGAAATTCAACATCAAGAATTTTTTCAAAATTACAGTATAAACTATGAACGTTATGTACTACATACGTATCTGTAGTAACAATAATTTTCAACCAATTTATAGAACCGAAAAAAAAATTTTATCTAGATAAAAGTTGCATATTTCGTAATCAAGGGCAAATTCAGCATCTGTTTTACATTATATGGTACTGAGTGCGGGGATCTGCAATGTCAAAGTTTGTTAAACTGTCAAAATAAACTGAACAGAAACAGAATGTTGATATTTATGACAAAGATCAGCAAGACAAAATATGCTTTGCGCTACCCAAAAAAAAGCCAGATTTTTTTCCCATGCTACCAAAAATGGCGATTAAAAATCACAAAACTACAATCCAGAAATCAATTGGGTAGACTCCTTCTCCTTCAGGAAACTATACAGCCCTTTTACAATCTACTCGAACTTGAACTTACCAGATGAAGCAAAACTGAAAAACTTTTGGTTTCTTGGAAAAAAATTACGACAACTATATGGATTTTGACATTTTTTTAAAGTTTTTTATTTTTTTCAACTTTAGTTAAAATTCGTGATCCTTTTTTTGCAAGGTACGATAATTAACTAGTGTGCTATGAAATTTGATATGTAAAACATGATTTTCTCTTCAGTTTTTTAACTTTTGATTGACTGTTGAATTAATTGTGTTCGTCAACCACAAAAATGTCCTCAGTTGACTTGTGAGAAAATTCGTTTTGAACACCGAGGTAACAATCATCAATTTTTGAAAATTCAGTCAATTTTTTTTGTCATATTGCATCTAGAGATTGCTTTTATCAAATTTTTTATTGAACCTCAAAAGCATTAAAACTTTTACTGCAACCCAAATTACCAACGATTTGATTCTGTCACACTTTATTGAAAACATAATTTTCTGTAAGTAAAAGATTCATCTGACAGTTTTCAAAGCAAACCAAAAAAAACATCAAGGAGAAAAAGTCAGTTGGAAACTTTAAGCAACTCTACATCGAGTTTCTAATCAGATATAAAATTCATGAATAGTAAAACAAGTCGCAAGTCAGTCAAAAAAACTTTAGGGCCTTATCTTGATTTTAGCCTAAGTCCACTGGGTCCACACAAAACGAAAAATCAATTCAACACACAAAAATTCAAACAGATTTTAGAGAGACAAGAGTACTATGAAAAACAATCCTTGCTTTAAAAATATACATTTTGAAGCATTCAACAACTACAGATCAGTCGTTCTTTTTCTTTCCCAATGAATTAGTTTTGATTTGTAAAAACTTAACAACAAAAAGCTTATAGAAGTAAGTTTTAATCTTATATAATTGAATCTATTGGTTGCAAGTGGTTGCCATATAGTGAGTTCCCAACTTTTTTTCTCCTAATTTAAAGCAAACCACCTAATTTTGGAAAAAAAACAGGACTACCATGTTTTTGAGGTTCAATCTCAAATTATCGCATCAGTTTGAGACAAGAGTACCATGAAAACAATCCTTGCTTTAAAAAATAATAATTTTGAAGCATTCAACAACTACAGATCAGTCGTTCTTTTTCTTTCCCAATGAATTAGTTTTGATTTGTAAAATCTTAACAACAAAAATCTTATAGAAGTAAGGTTAATCGTATATAATTGAATCTAGTTGTTGCAAGTGGTTGCCATATAGAGAGTTCCCAAATTTTTTCTCCTAATTTAAAGCAAACCACCTAATTTTGGAAAACAAAACTGAGGACTACCATTTTTTTTTGAGGTTCAATCTCAAATTATCGCATCAGTTTGAGCCAAGTTTTTTTTTTTGAAACAATCAAAAACTATAAAAGAAAATTATTTAGTTAGGTAGATCATTTTAAAGCATTCAACAAGTGCAAACCAGTCGCTTAGATTGGAGTCAAGCAAATTGTGTCCCAAACTAATGTTTTTTTTTGCAGGCACAATATTTCAAACAAATAAGAAGTGTAAGTTTCTATTTTTCTCTTTAAAACCAAATTTTTTAACAGCAGTTCAAAGATAGAAAAATACAAAAACAAAACGTCTAAATATATTCGCTTTTCCTTAGATTACTGATTCTTCTCTAAAAAAAACTGGCTATTTTTTTCGGAATTTTTAAAATCAAATGTACACTTATTGTTTCCATGTTTAATTGTGTTAGAGTGAATTTCAATCAGGTCATTCCTTGTGAGCTCACAAAACTTAAAAACCACAAAATCTTATACAAGGTCAAAATCAATTAAAACACCGATTTCATTGATAGTATCTCTTAGAAATTTTAAGTGAATTGGTTAAGTGATTAAATTCCTTGTATTCCTTGTATGGTTTAAGTTACTATATATGATCCGTGGATGAGTCTCTTTTTAGTATGTTTTTAAAAACGATTATCAGTAATCAAATATTAATATACTTTTTTCTGTTTTAGATGAAGACTTTCAACTGCGACGAGTGCTCGAAGAAGTACAACAAGAAGCAGAAACTATTGCAACATATGGAGAAGGAGCATAGCACAAAATATGAAAAAACAGCAGACTATGAATGCGGACAATGTAATAAGAAATTCACTCAGAGCAGGAACTTGATTCAGCATTTGAAAACAGTTCATAGATGTCAGACGTATGCGAAGTGCAAGCAATGTACACAAATTTATGGCGATACTTCATCGTGTGCCAGACATGAGGAAGACGCTCATGGTACTCACACAGAGGTTTCCGAGAAGATTGAATGCAGTTTGGAGCTACAAGAGAAACAAGCTATTGGAAAGTTTTTTCAGTCGTTCAGGATACAAGCGGACAACCAAATTGATGTGTTCACCTTTGCTACGGAGCATCTCGAAGACCTTAAATTATTTGTGAGAAACAAAATAGCAGAGCTTGGACCTTTGAAAATTCAACTCTCTGTTTTTGTACAGAAGTTGAAACCAACAGATGATACCAAAGTCTGCTGTCATGCAAACACAAAGTCGAAAACTTTAACAACAGAACTATCAGATGATGAAATTTTTGAAATGGTTGACCAAATGAACAATTCAATCCAGATTTTTTCAACCGGTGGAAGTGGATTCGTTGTTCAGAAAATTGATCACTTGGATATCAACATCAACAAATTTAAACCTATCAGAGGAAGCAGCTACATTGCTACACCATCCGCTTTAGTTGGAAACCATTTTCTACTGAATATACGAAACAATGACAGCAGATGTTTCGCATACTCACTACTTGCTGCATTGTATCCTGAGAACAAGAACCGAGAGAGGCAAAACAAATACAAGCAAAATTTGCACAAACTCAATTTGGATAATATTGAGTTCCCCATGTCTTTGACGGATTTTCCAAAGTTTGAGAAACAAAACAATATTGGAATTAATGTTTTTGGTTTCGAGAAAAACAAAATTTACCACTTAATTTGTCTAAAATAAAAACACAAAAAATTATTCCTTTGCTTTTGCCGACCGATGAATTTACTAGTCATTACTGATTGATAACGAATTTTCACGCTTTCATGGCCCGCCAATTCAGTGGTAAAGAACACCACCGATACAAGTTTTGCGAGCGTTGCCTTCACGGCTTTCAAGTCGCCCTATCAATTGAAAAACATTTCGATTTATGTGGGGAGCATAAAGCTGTTCCTATTACTATGCCAACGGAAGACTCAAAAATTGAATTTACAAATTGGCATAAAACATTTTCAGTTCCCTTAGTGATTTATGCCGAAACAGAGGCTGTCAGCCTAAAACATGACACTTGTCGTCAAAATCCTGAGAAAAACTACACCTTGAACAGAGAAACTCAGATTCCTTGCGCAATAGGTTTTTGTGCTGTGGATAAAGATGATGGAAGTGATTATTACAGTTTTGAAGGTGAGAAATGCATCGAAGAGTTTTTTCAGTGGCTCAGAGAGAACGCCAAATCTATTTCTGAGAGAAAACAGAAGCATAGACGCCTCATAATATCTGATGAAGAACGAATGAGAATGATTGATCAGGGTAAAAGATGTGTTATTTGCAAGAAAAATTTGAACAACCAAAAAGTAATCCATCATGATCACTTTACTGGTGAAATCTACAGAGTTGCACACAACAGCTGCAATCTGAAGCTTCGTACGCAGACTTTTAAGCCTATTTTCTTCCACAATTTGAGTAAATATGACGCACATCATCTACTGAAATACACTGAAATCCAATTGGAAGAAAAATTGACAGTAATTCCTTGCAACAGTGAGACATACATCTCTTTCTCGTTCTTTGTTCCTGTTGGTAAAAGCAAAGATGACAAGATACTGTACGAAGAATTTCGTTTCCTTGACAGCTTTCGTTTTTTATCGGGGAGTCTTGACACTCTGGCTACAACACTCGAAACAAAGGACTACATTCAATTATCTAAACATTTCCCAAAACATGTCAACATTTTGCAAAAGAAAGGAGTTTTCCCATATTCGTATCTCGATAGCTTTGTGAAACTCTCTGAAAAGTCGTTGCCTCATTATGGTGATCAGTGGATAAATTCACTGTCTGGTCAAATTGATGTTTCTGAGGAGGATGTTCAGCACGCTAAGAAAGTTTGGAATATGTTTGGCTGCAAAAACTTTAGTGACTATCTCATGTTGTATCTCAAAACTGATGTCATTCTTCTGGCTGACGTGTTTGAAAGATGCCGGAGACTCTTTCATCAGGTATATGGATTAGAACCCTGTCATTACTATAGTGCACCCAATATTTCATGGGATGCAATGCTGAAAACAACTGAGGTGAAACTGGACTTGCTCTCCGATATAGATATGCTGTTATTTTGCGAGAGAGCAATCCGTGGAGGATTGAATGGAATTGGTGAAAAGCGGTATATGAAAGCTAACAACAAATTTTTGGACAACTTCATTGAAGAAAAACCGAGTAAGTATGGACTTTTTCTGGACGTCGTTAACTTATACGGTGGAACAATGATGAAAAAACTGCCAACCGGAGGATTTGAATGGTCAGACATCAGTTTGGACGAAATTATGCAAACATCTGACGAAAGTGATGTTGGGTACTTTGTAGTGGTTGATATGAATTATCCTAGCAACTTACATGACAATCACAATGATTTTCTTTTGGCTGCTGAAAAGTTAAAAGTTGATGCTGAGATGCTTTCTCAGTATCAATTAGAATTGGGGAACAAGACCAGTCATATCCCGAAGCTTCTCGAAACGTTTCAGTCAAAGCTAAATTA
Organism: Convolutriloba macropyga; assembly: GCF_964194025.1. Classification (NCBI taxonomy): domain Eukaryota; kingdom Metazoa; phylum Xenacoelomorpha; order Acoela; family Convolutidae; genus Convolutriloba; species Convolutriloba macropyga. The sequence continues at coordinate 42,627,184 of NC_134476.1, forward strand.
TGCATGTCATTATTCAGTTCTGAAATTTTATTGTCAACAGGGGCTCCAGGTAACCAGAATACATAAGACTCTGAAGTTCAACCAGAGTGACTTTATGAAGTGCTATATTGAGCAGAATACAAAGTTGCGACAACAACCCGGTATCAGCACCTTTGAAAAGAACTTTTTCAAACTGTTGAACAATTCATGCTTCGGAAAAACGATGGAAAATTTGAGATGTCGTTACAAGATGGTATTTGTTGAAAATGAGGAGAAAGCAAAATTTTATTGCAACAAGTACAATTTTGAGAAGTTCACTATATTTCGAGAGAACCTTGTTGGGATCACTCTCAGCCAGAAAGAGATCAGGTGGAATAAACCAACTTATCTGGGTGCTGCTATTTTGGATCTTTCAAAACTACACCTGTACAGGTTTCATTATGAAGAAATGAGGCCTTTGTTTGACAAAAAAGCTCAAGTGATGTATCGTGACACTGATTCTCTCTTTTATGAAATTGAGACGGATGACATTTACGAAGATCTTAAACAGCTGAACTACGTACTCGATTTGAGTGATTATCCTAAGGATCATCACTTACATAGTGAATTGAACAAAAAAGTGCCACTTAAATTATCAGATGAACTGAATGGTGACATTGTGATGGAAGCAGTTTTTCTGAAACCAAAAGCTTACTCTGTAAAAACCTTGCAAACAGTCAAACAAAGTGCCAAGGGTGTGAGCAAACATGTGAAAAAAACACTTCATCATGATAAGTTCAAAGATGTGCTCAAATCCAGATCACCATTGAGAAAACTAGTAACATCTATAACTAGTGACAAACACGCACTCAACATAACAGAGTCTAACAAAATTGCTGAGTGCATTTGACGACAAACGTTATTATCTGAGTGATGGCATTCGCTCATATGCTTATGGACACTACAAAATTGGTCAAAAACAGAAAAAAACACCAGGAAAGAACTCTAAAGTCCTATATTGAGATGAATGAACGTGAAAGTATCGGAGATTTAGCTGAAAAACTGGATAGTGAGGTTGAAGAAACATATTCTCCACCTGATCCTGTGTTCTGGAAAACTTCTCAAATTGAGTCCGATGATGAAGAAATAATGGATTTTGATGCAACTCCCAAGGAAAAGCCGTTCTCAAGATGTCCGTATATCGATTTCGAAGCAGAGGAAGAGCCGCCAGCAAAGAAACAACGCTTGTCCAGTAAGCGTTGAATATTGGAGATGCTACCCAACTCCACCCCGGTAAGGAGATAAAAAACCTGCGACTACTCCGCGCAGGAGTTTACTGTGACAATAACAGCTGTAATAGGGGACAGCTGCCCAACTCAACCCCGGTTGGGAGTCTCAAGAAGTATTGACGAGGAGGTACAAAAACCTGCGAATGCTCCGCGCAGGAGCTTCTTGTGACAATAACAGCTTTAATAGGGGATAGCTGCCCAACTCCACCCCGGTTGGGAGTCTCAAGAAGTATTGACGAGGAGATACAAAAACCTGCGACTGCTCCGCGCAGGAGCATCTTGTGACAATAACAGCTTTAATAGGTGATAGCTGCCCAACTCCACCCCGGTTGGGAGTCTCAACAAGTATTGACGAGGAGATAGAAAAACCTGCGACTGCTCCGCGCAGGAGCATCTTGTGACAGTAACAGCTTTAATAGGGGATAGCTGCCCAACTCCACCCCGGTTGGGAGTCTCAACAAGTATTGACGAGGAGAGAGAAAAACCTGCAACTGCTCCGCGCAGGAGCTTCTTGTGACAATAACAGCTCTAATAGGGGATAGCTGTCCAACTCCACCCCGGTTGGGAGTCTCAAGAAGTATTGACGAGGAGATACAAAAACCTGCGACTGCTCCGCGCAGGAGCATCTTGTGACAATAACAGCTTTAATAGGTGATAGCTGCCCAACTCCACCCCGGTTGGGAGTCTCAAGAAGTATTGACGAGGAGGTACAAAAACCTGCGAATGCTCCGCGCAGGAGCTTCTTGTGACAATAACGGCTTTAATAGGGGATAGCTGCCCAACTCCACCCCGGTTGGGAGTCTCAAGAAGTATTGACGAGGAGATACAAAAACCTGCGACTGCTCCGCGCAGGAGCATCTTGTGACAATAACAGCTTTGATAGGTGATAGCTGCCCAACTCCACCCCGGTTGGGAGTCTCAACAAGTATTGACGAGGAGATAGAAAAACCTGCGAATGCTCCGCGCAGGAGCTTCTTGTGACAATAACAGCTTTAATAGGGGATAGCTGCCCAACTCCACCCCGGTTGGGAGTCTCAAGAAGTATTGACGAGGAGATACAAAAACCTGCGACTGCTCCGCGCAGGAGCATCTTGTGACAATAACAGCTTTAATAGGTGATAGCTGCCCAACTCCACCCCGGTTGGGAGTCTCAACAAGTATTGACGAGGAGATAGAAAAACCTGCGACTGCTCCGCGCAGGAGCATCTTGTGACAGTAACAGCTTTAATAGGGGATAGCTGCCCAACTCCACCCCGGTTGGGAGTCTCAACAAGTATTGACGAGGAGAGAGAAAAACCTGCGACTGCTCCGCGCAGGAGCTTCTTGTGACAATAACAGCTCTAATAGGGGATAGCTGTCCAACTCCACCCCGGTTGGGAGTCTCAAGAAGTATTGACGAGGAGATACAAAAACCTGCGACTGCTCCGCGCAGGAGCATCTTGTGACAATAACAGCTTTAATAGGTGATAGCTGCCCAACTCCACCCCGGTTGGGAGTCTCAAGAAGTATTGACGAGGAGGTACAAAAACCTGCGAATGCTCCGCGCAGGAGCTTCTTGTGACAATAACAGCTTTAATAGGGGATAGCTGCCCAACTCCACCCCGGTTGGGAGTCTCAAGAAGTATTGACGAGGAGATACAAAAACCTGCGACTGCTCCGCGCAGGAGCATCTTGTGACAATAACAGCTTTAATAGGTGATAGCTGCCCAACTCCACCCCGGTTGGGAGTCTCAACAAGTATTGACGAGGAGATAGAAAAACCTGCGACTGCTCCGCGCAGGAGCATCTTGTGACAATAACAGCTTTAATAGGGGATAGCTGCCCAACTCCACCCCGGTTGGGAGTCTCAACAAGTATTGACGAGGAGATAGAAAAACCTGCGACTGCTCCGCGCAGGAGCTTCTTGTGACAATAACAGCTCTAATAGGGGATAGCTGTCCAACTCCACCCCGGTTGGGAGTCTCAACAAGTATTGTCGAGGAGATAGAAAAACCTGCGACTGCTCCGCGCAGGAGCATCTTGTGACAATAACAGCTTTAATAGGGGATAGCTGCCCAACTCCACCCCGGTTGGGAGTCTCAACAAGTATTGACGAGGAGATAGAAAAACCGGCGACTGCTCCGCGCAGGAGCTTCTTGTGACAATAACAGCTCTAATAGGGGATAGCTGTCCAACTCCACCCCGGTTGGGAGTCTCAAGAAGTAATGACGAGGAGATACAACAACCTGCGACTGCTCCGCGCAGGAGCTTCTTGTGACAATAACAGCTTTAATAGGGGATAGCTGCCCAACTCCACCCCGGTTGGGAGTCTCAACAAGTATTGACGAGGAGATAGAAAAACCTGCGACTGCTCCGCGCAGGAGCTTCTTGTGACAATAACAGCACTAATAGGGGATAGCTGTCCAACTCCACCCCGGTTGGGAGTCTCAAGAAGTAATGACGAGGAGATACAACAACCTGCGACTGCTCCGCGCAGGAGCTTCTTGTGACAATAACAGCTTTAATAGGGGATAGCTGCCCAACTCCATCCCGGTTGGGAGTCTCAAGAAGTATTGACAAGGAGATACAAAAACCTACGACTGCTCCGCGCAGGAGCTTCTTGTGACAATAACAGCTCTAATAGGGGATAGCTGCCCAACTCCACCCCGGTTGGGAGTCTCAAGAAGTAATGACGAGGAGATACAACAACCTGCGACTGCTCCGCGCAAGAGCTTTTTGTGACAGTAACAGCTTTTTTAGGGGATATAGATTTCTTTTTCTACTCATGCTTTTCCTGAAATATCCAGATGTCCAGACAACACACAAATAGATGTATGCAGAAGCTGCTGACGGAGATGCGGTTTTGAATGGGTACATTTATAAAACTTAAAACAATGACTTAAAACTGAATTTCGTGTCTTAAATTTTTATTTAGATGTTTGTTATAAATAGTTTATTGATTGTTCTTAACCTTGCTTTATTAATTTATTTTCTTAGTTTGTTTCATTTTTACAACCTAAGCAAAAAATTAGTTCCAAGCTATCTGTCGGTAGGGTTTTTTTGTTTTTTGTTTCCTCGGACTCATTAATTAACCATCAACAGACAAGATAATGTTTAAGTAAATAACCCATAAAAAAGGTACCTCTCTATTTCAAAATGAAGTTGAGGTATGTCTATTACATATTCAGGCAACAATCCTAAACTAAAAGGGAATAATTGCCAAGAACTTTTCATCCGCGCGCATGATCGAACATGTTTGGGTAAAATCAGCCAAAATTGAGTTCAGTTGTACTGGTTTCTTACTACTAACATTCTCTGACAGAGTAGACTAATAAATCATTTTTGTAGGTCTAGGAATAAAATAAATAAAATGAAACAAAATATAAAAAGGAACTATGTTGAAATTAGGAACCAATGAATTTAAATGTGTATCCATACGACATATTGTGCCCAAAGGCACGGGTTATAATTTAATCCCAATGTCAAAAGTTTAAGATCAGTTGGCGTAATGGATTGCACAATTGACGTACAGGTTAAAAAAAGGTGGTTGGAACTCTTTTCTGATTCAGTTTCGCAGTATATGCACCTGATTCAGACCTCCAACTTTTGTTAAGTTTTGATATATATCGCTAGGTGAAATATTGGTTGAAAAAAATGTTACAGATATGCGTCATAGCTTGCGATGTTAATTTATTTTAGCCCCATGTATTTGGTTTTTGTATATTTGTTTCTTCAATAGTAAAGCGAAATGGTGCGAAGACTTGATTTTTGTTAATAAATCAAAATGCTGAATGCACTGTTTTGCGCATTTTTGCGAAATAGCATCTTTTTATTTCGCGGGGTGTAAGATAAAAAAGGAATCGGAACATTTTACTAGCAAAAGTGTTTCCGATCTAATTGTTGGCAGAAAAGTTTTATCATCTCTTTTACAATTCTTTCTAAACAAAAATTGATTAGAGCAATCCGTTTTTCCAACCAACTTTGTGGTTTTAGCTGTAACGACCATTTTAAATTTACCTAACTCCAATGTTAAAAGGAGCGCAGAAAACTTTTTTTGTTAAAACATAATTTGATACAGCCCTAAGTTAAAAATAGGTGAATATTTGCATTTGATGGGCTCGATCATTTGTTATGTGTCAATGAAGATTACCGTTACTCCATTTAGATAATTGAATTAAAGGCTAGTTGAGTTCTTTTGAAGTGTTGCAAAACATGACTTCATGATTGCCTCTATTTTTGCTAAGAACTTGGAGTAATAAAAATACATTGAGGAAGTAATTCCATTCTTCCCTACAGAAAAAACTTTTGTCCCCCTTTTATGCAGTTCCCTTTAATGAAATTGTCAAATTTTTGCAATTACACAAAAGTGAGTTTTTGGATTGCTGTAATCGATAGAATTTGAACTCTTCCTTGAAAAACGGAGGAGTACTAAAGCGGTGAAATGCACACTCGAGTCTTTCAAACTTTATACCACTTTTTAATCTCAACAAAAACTCCGTCAATGCAAAATTTGTTATTTGTGGAAACCTAGTAAAATGAGACAAAAAATAGCATAAAAACGCAGACTAATTTTAGTCGCTCTTAAGTTCATGGAGTTCCTTTTACTGTCTGTATACTTCTAAATATCAATTTTCCCAAAGTTGATCAAAAATGTTTGCAATCTTGGATATCAAAAAAAACTTTTTATTCCAAAAACACTAATTTACTCGCTAATGTTGCTGAATTAAAAAGTTATTGACTTAGTTATTTCTTTCGATGAAAATCTAATCAGCTGCGTGAACTTGCGAATTACGTGTGCAAAGAGTTTTCTGATTAATGGTTGCATGTAAAAGATTTAGAGCGCAGATTATGCCAACAATTTTTGGCTAGAACGACAAATTTTTAAAGCTTTCTTTAAATCAATTAAAAATATTTCAATAGCTTAATAGAAAAATTGAAGCAATTAATCTAAATAACATGAAAAAGACAAATTTTTCTCAATTTTTAAAAGTTTAATAATGTAACATAAAAGTAAACAAGGTCAAAATGAGAAAGCTTAGGACCAACCAAAACGTTTTTGAGCACATTTTAACAAAGTTAATTGCGCTCAAAAAGAGCGCAATTAACTTTGTTAAAATAAGTTCAAAAACGTTTTGGTTGGTCCTAAGCTTTCACATTTTGACCTTGTTTACTTTTATGTTACATTATTAAACTTTTAAAAATTGAAAAAAATAATCTGATTCTCAACTCAAGAAAAAGACCTGCAATTTTGTGCTCTAACTTACACATCCAATGGAAGAAATGTTGCAATGATTCTTCTTCGAGAAGTGCAGCATAGATCACACAATTTCTTTTTGTTGAGTTGAAAGTTTGATTATTTTTTTTCTACATTTTTTTAAAAATTTTGATCATACAATGAAAAAGAAAGCGGGATGAGATATCCCAGTATCGACAAAAAACCTCAAATTGCCATATAAAACTTGTAAAAGCTTCCCATCGAAAAATCAGAATGTTAGTGTCGTTTTACTAATTATGAAAATTTTCAGAACCATGAAAACTTTTTGGTCATCTCCTTGATTTTCCTTGAAACGGTGACGAACGTTGACAGTTTAGGTCTACAATTTTACGACATTAGAGTTGCTAATGATTTCTAGAATGTTTGCAAAAGCGGGATTTGTGAAGATCCAAAAGTGTTTGATGAGATCAATGCATCTTTTTATCCATGACCAGAGTTTTGGAAGAAAAGTCTCTGCAAAATGGGATAACTCCCTCAATCGTTTTCACATAACAACTAATAATCACATACCTATTACTAATACGAAGCTGACCGTAGGAATGATCTCGACTGATTACAAGAAAACAAACTATAAAGCCTCGCTTAACAAATCATACAACTCAACGAGGCTTCAAAAATTCACCTGAAAAGTTTTTTTTTTAATATTTTCAAAGCTTTGACATGACCGCACAGAAAGAAAAACAGATCTTCGCTTTTCTTATTCAGAGCAGATTTTGTCCAGGTAGTAGCGCAAAATTTGTTTGCTTTTACTGAAGTTAAAAGTTTTCAAAGTGTTTAAATTTTTAATGCAATTTATCAGATTTGACTTTATATCAGATAGTTAGAGGAATCAGATATTAAATATACATAAATATCAATGCATGTAATTGATCAGCAGTTCAGTAAAGCACTGGAAAAAACACCTCGCTCTAAAAATTTTCGAAAAAACTTTATCAAAAAACCATAAAGAGAGTGACGTTACATTGCTTCCTTTACCTTTAGGCATTTCTCAGAGCAATCAGTATGAAAAATACTGATGGCTTGGAGAAATGCCTAAAGGTAAAGGAAGCAGTGTAACGTCACTCACTTTATGGTTTTTTGATGAAAGTTTTTCAAAAACTTTTAGAGCAAGGTTTTATTTCCAGTGCTTTACTGAACTCCTAATCAATTACATGCATTGATATTTATGTATACTTTATATCTGATTCCTCTAACTATCTGATATAAAATCAAACCCAATAAACTGAATTAAAAAAAATCAAACATTTTAAAAACTTTTTACTTCAGTAAGAAACATCAAATTTTGCACAACTACCTGGACGAAATTTGCTCTGAATAAGAAAGGCGAAGATCTACTTTGGTTTCTGTATGGTAATTTCAAAGCTTGAAAATATTAAAGAACTTTTGAGGTTTTATAGGTAAAGCTTCGTTGAGTTGTACGATTTGGTTAAGAGTGGCCTTATTTTGCAGAGAGTTTTCTTCCAATACTCTGGTCATGAACAAAAACATGCATTGATCTTGTCAAATACTTGTTGATCTACATAAATCTCGCTTTTGCAAACATTCTCGAAATCATTAGCAACTCTAATGTCGTAAAATCGTAGGCCTAAACTATCAATTTTCATCACCGTTTCAAGGAGAATCAATGAGATGACCGAAAATTTTTCATGGTTCTAAAAATTTTCATAATTAGTAAAACGACACTAACATTGTGATTTTTCGATGGGAAGCGCTTACAAATTTTTGATGGCAAACGAAATTGACTTTTAAAATGATGTGAAAAGCCCAATAAACAATTTGTTTAAAAAAATTCTTTGCTATTTCTTTTCTCTCAATTCATTCTTTCTCTTTTTTCATGTTCTGCTGAAAATTATCTGCGAGAAGACAGTGCATGGGAAGCGTTTTTTCAATCTCCTTTTTATTAGCCGTATTTTGGATTGAAACATTTTTATATTCAAAAGAACCTATGCAATTAAAAACATCTCATTTTTTTGCTTCTGATAAAAATCAAAATTAATACCTGCTGAGTGTTTTCAATCTAATTTGTTTTCTCTGAAACTTTTTGGCGAGCAGGCAATTGTCAGTCAGACCACGTTTCTAAATTCAACAAGCTATATCAAGTGCCCATTTTTAATGGATCAAAAAATTACCCAGCTCACTCGAACGTTGAAACCATTGAAAAATCAGTGACATGAGATTTGCTTAGGAGTAGATCATAACATCAAAAGTTCATTTTGCAATTTACAGCACTACGAAAAACTTGTGGTCTTCGATTTTCCGTCAAATGGTAAAGTGATATAAGTGGACAGTTTTGTTATACGATTGCTCGACATTTGAAAGAGTAAAGTTTTCAAAAATTCCCAATAGCATGAATTGTGAACGTTAACACGTGTTTGATATGATTAATGCATCTCTTTTCAAGACAAACATATTGGATAGGGGGACTCTGAAGATTGGAATATTTCACTCAATCGTTTTCACAAAACAAATAAAATCACACAACAATAAATAATAAGAAGCTGAACGTAGAGTCCATATTGTCCGATTAACAAAAACTAAAACTACAAAACCCTTCTTAACCAAATCATAAAATACAACGAGGCTTCACACAATAAACTCTGAAAATATTTTCGTTTTTTGGAAGAAGTTCGAAATCAATGCACTGAAGCACTTCCTTTTCAAACAGAAAATGCTAGAAAATAGTTGAATTGTTATTTAATTCAATTTTTAATGTTTTAAATAGTTTAACGAAAAGTAAGTGAGTCAGATACCAAATTGAGACAAACATCACAG